>NC_142424.1:10395000-10555000 GCF_059516105.1 Syngnathus floridae | reverse complement strand
TTCACATGGACAGAATGTCACAACACAGACGCCCTGACACCCTCAACATCCTGCTTTTTCTGAATCACTTCCGGTTACACTTTTTATATTCACCCTTGATGGATGGTGGGGGTGTACAGTAGCTATGGAGAAAATCTTTTTTAGTATACAGTAAGCGCATTCCGCCTCTTGGATTACAAATTTTATTTAGGAAATTTCAGGTCCTGTTATTTTTATTTGACATACACATTTAGATTATAAGAGATGCTGGTGAACAAGGTTAGTACCTGTAAAATGTACTGGCTGCACTGTCAGTTGATGAATTCTGTCTTTCTTCTCCCTAAAAGTAAAAGAAGACAGTGCTTGATTTGCAATAAAACAAGTCATGTTTTGAGTGCCTCTCTGTTCAGTTAGGGAGCTCAAGAAATACTCCTCCTCACTTACTCATTACATCATTTCCTGTTTTAAAGAGCGCTTCTATGCCATAAAAGGACATTCCAGCAGTCTACACCCCCCCATAATTCAGATGGAAGCAGCGTATCCTGTCTGCTGTGTCTTAAACACATCTTGAGCTGACGAAAAAACTTAAATGGTAGCTTGAGTCTTCTAAGTATTCATGTTTATTTTTTTTTAAGTAAACAAAATAAGTAAATAAAGATAGAACGATTGGCAACGCAGTCTTGAGATTCACAAAACAATTTTTGACAACAGTCAGAATGAAAAAATAACAAGTGTCTGCTCCAGTGACATAACTGACAAATGAGGAAGAATGCACAGTCAATACGCCAGAATAACACCTTCACTAAATGTTTGTACCGCTGTGTTAATGAAGAAAATTCTCACAATGGTCACTGAAATAAATTTGAGCAAAAGACCTCAGGAGTAAGGTGGATATGTTTTACATATACTGTGGATTAACAAAAGAAAGCATACCATACTACTTTGCAGATAGTAGTTGCAGTTTCATTCAGTCTTGCTGCTTATGACATTTGAAGCTTTTACAGAAATTTGGAATCTCCTTTTACCAGATGAGGTCATAAGGATCATAGCTGTCATTATCACAGCATGCATGACATCACTCACATTTGCAACAATAAATTGTTCAACAAAACTGTGCAGTCATTTTTGCAGCTTAAATTGCCTTTGCAAATTTGGTCTCACCACTAGCAGAGTGTTACCGTTATGCTATGTGTTAACGTCATTGCTATGGCTAGCACAACCTCCTTCCTGACCATGCTAGCCAAATAAATGTTTACCTGAGACAAAAAAAAATGAAATCTTTACACTTTTTTTTTTTTTAATTCAAGGCTTAAGCCATAATTTTTTTGAATTAGATTTTCTGGTGGCTGGCCAACCCCTCCACCTGCTGTCTTTTAAAATCGCATCTGTAGAAGTCTTTTTATTGACTTTTTTCTTTTGTCAGGTCATGCTTCCTTCCGTTACAGAGGGATAACATTCTTGTCACTTGTCACACTGCAGGTCAAATTCCTTCTATCAGCATCACTCAGACACATTTCACCCACTCACATCCATTCGGACCGCCTGAACTGACGGAACTGTCCATCAGTATTAGCAGAAGGATCTAACTTATCTTTGCAGCCGGAAATTTTTTTTTTTACATTCAAAACTGCTCCTCTGCATTGATAGTTACTACAATACCGTTGGTCTTTGTATAAACTCTAGAATAAATAATATGGTAGCCAGTCAATTATGTTCAAAATCGCTTGATGTGAGAGTGCACCTTTTCAAGTTTATTGTAATGCTATTTTGTAATTGTGGTGCTATCATTAAATGGCATAGTGGAATTGTTTGTTATACATATTCTAATGATACACTCACACTGGGCAAGCCATACAGCACTCTCGCACGGTGATTCTCAACTGGTCGGTTATGGCCCAAAAGTGGACCATATTGGCCTGAATATAAGACGACCCTGATTATAAGACGACCCCCTCTTTTTCAAGACTCAAGTTTGAAAAAAGACTTTTTGAACACCAAATTTGATTTTTATACAGAAAATTATTACATCTGAAACAAATGATTATAACAATATATTCGAGAGAAAAAGCATGTTATTTTGCCTCATTCAAATCATGCAAAAACTGTCTATCACATCTTAATATCTGAACATTTAAATATGTAAACTAAAGTGCAAACACATTTGTAAATGAATGGCTTCTGGTTTTTGAAATGTAAATAAATACTGTGATAAAACAACAAAATTTCAATAACTGCATTAACCATAATAGTGAAGTCTAACTGTAACTGTAGTCTTGAAACAAATCTGAATAAGGAAAAACATTGCAATAAAATAACGCAGCTACCGCTATTGTTGGGGAGCCTGAGCCATAACTCGGATGGTTATGCTCTTTTTGCCCGCGGGTGTCGGTCAGAACACAGGAGGGAAGACGTGGTTCAGTTTTGATTGCTTTACTGAATTATTGGCAAAAAAGTAACAGGCACTGTGGCTCAACTGCGTGTAACGGTTCCGCTATACAAAATAACCATAAATGAAATACTCTCAACACACCAAACATAAGTCATCGAGACAACAAAATACATTTGCTGGCGACCGTTAGTCACCGTGCCGCTGTGTAACGGCTACTCGTACGATGCTAGGCAAACTTAAAGGAGGACGCCGAAGCTATCAATCAAACGGCGCACTCAAGAAACAAACCGCGATCAGACAAACGGCACAACAGTAGACAGTAGTAACAATGAAATGTATATACTCACTTTGTGTCAAAGACGCACACGATCACAGCAACATACTCAGTCGATACCAGGAACCTTTAACTTACCGCTGCACACAAGTGAATGGGTATAATGTCTAGACCCCGAATGTAAGACAACCCCCGCTTTTTCAGTCTCATTTCAATGCCAAAAACATCGTCTTATATTCGGGCCAATACGGTGATACTAAGAGGCGACATTCAGTACATTTTCAAAGGCTTTTTTTTTTTTTTTTTTTTTTTAGAACAACACATTTTAGTTATTGCTCTTATCTAAAAAAAATTGGGTCGTAGCTTTGCAGTAATAGGAAAATGCAGGCGCTAAATTGACAAATGTTTAGAACTACTGCTCTAGTACATTTCACAACTTTATTACACTAAAACCAGCAGACACAGAGACAGCTTCTTCCCCCAGGCTGTTGCTCTGATGAACTCACACCACTCTTAGAGTCTCAGAGTGATTACTGTGCAATAACATCCTGCTCTCCACACCTTTTTTGTCTACACTGTTTGTACTATGTGTCCTCTCTGCATCCATTGCAGCCTGGTCATCCTAGAAGAGGGACCCTCCCATCTGTGATCTTTTCTCAAGGTTTCTCATTTCCCCTAGCTGGAGTTTTGAGTTTTTCCTTGCCCTCTTGGGAGTTTAAGATCAGGGGATGTTTGAGAATATCTTCCATTTTTCACATGTCCTGAGTGTTGTTGTTAGTCACCTAAATGTTGAACAGAGGCTGTGATTTACCGAAGTCAAATTCCTTGTTTGGCACGCTCAAACATGGCGAATAAAAAACTCTTGAATCTTGAATCTTATTGTTAGGAAATGGGTGTGACGCTTGTTTCGCTTCACATAAATGGCCCGCACCTTACTCAAGCGCAGCATTCTTCCCTGGACCCAGGATAGTAGCAAGTGAAGGACTTGGTAGAGTTGCTTCTGTGCAAGGACGTGCTCATGTATGCAATGTTTATATATAATCACCACCAGTTATTAAGACAAATCTAAATGATTTGACAAACAACAATAACCATCCATCTTGAGATAGCTTTTCAAATTCCAATTCCCATTTGTGTTTGCCTTGCCTGACACACACACAAACTGAATGGGCCAGAGTTCAATATATTCCCAGAGTAATTTGACTGTACCTCTGGATATCACTTTTGGCAACATTGGAGTGGCGTCATGAGACAAGGCACAGTGGGTCATCTGCAGAGACCAGAATTTTTATCTGTCAGAAGGTTGGGTCACACTAAATATTGCATTGTCAGTGAATGCAATTCTGGAATTGCTTGTTGAGAAAAAGAAGGTGAAGGGCCAACTAATCTCGGTCAAAGTATGCTAGTGTTGACAGACGGGCAGTAGATGTGATGAATGGCTTTCCAGAATAGTGTCAATGAGATCATACAAACAGTATCTCTGTTTCATGTCTATCTCTGCCTATGACGTTGATATATAGACAGCCAGGCAGCCTTGTGCTACTGTAGCAAAATCATAAAGCAATGCTATACTATGGCTGTCCAATTGACTGATTTGATTGATGAATTGTTTTTCGGGGGTCAAATGGATTTATTTTTAACATCATCTATTTTTGCCCCTTTACAGATTCCGTAGCCGACTGACAACGTATACTGTTTACATCAGAGTCGTTGTAGTGAACTGGAATTACCCTATTTTCCGGACAATAAGTCGAGCCGGAGTCTAAGTCGCACAGCCATTAAATGTATAATAAAAAAGAAAAAGACATATATAAGTCGCACCGGAGTATAAGTCACATTTTTGGGGGAAATTTATTTGATAAAATCCAACACCAAGAACAGACATGTCATCTTGAAAGGCAATTTAAAATAAAAACAGAATAGGCGACAACAGGCTGAAGGTATGGTATGCTAACGTTGCATAAACACATAAACAAGAAACTAAGAACATCCCTGACGTAAGAGCTATTCAAATAACTATAGCATAAATAACATGCTAACAAGTTAACAAACAATTCGTGACACTCCAAATCATTAAATCCAACAAAATTGTTATCCTCTGTGTCACTTATAAACAGCTCTGCTAACCCAAAAGTAGAAGACGCAGCGCTTCCTCTTCTATGTCGCTTACGTCAGACTGATCGTCAGTTGCGGTTCCAATTATTCCACTGGCCTAGAGCACCCTCTTGCGGGTTTGTGTGAAAATGACATGTGAAATGATATAATGTAATGTATAGTGTAATTTCACACATAAGTCAACCCTGAGTACGAGTCACTCCCCCGGCCAAACTATGAAAAAAACTGTGATTTATAATCCGGAAAATACGGTGATTAATCACATTGACATTTGCTTCAATGGAGAAAGATGACCTGAGCTAGTGTTTTGAGTCACTAAATGCAGACCTGGGCAAATTACGGCCCGCGGGCCACATCCGGCCCTTTGTGCGTCCCTGTCCGGCCTGCATGAGGCCAATCGTAAATTATATTTGATTACTACTTAATTTAAAAAAAAAAGAAAAAAATTGTGTAGTGCGTGCAATACAACTGTTTTGCTTTTATTTTGAAAGGCGTCGCACTTCCGTCTAGCGTACGTGTATGTGAGCTGTGCGTGAAGGTGAACAGTGCGAAGTAATGCTGCCTAAGAAATGTGTGCTGACCCTCAGAAAAGAAAAATTGACAAGGAGCGCCGTGTTTTCAACAAGACATGGACTGCCAAGTATTTCTATACAGAAATGAAAGGTAAAGGCGTGTGCCTGATTTGTGGTACACAGGTCGCTGTGTTTAAGGAATATAATTTGAGTCGCCACTACACGACCAAGCATGAGAAAAAATACATCTGTTTGATAAACAGGGCGCATCAGAGGCTGATGCATTGCTAGCAAAACTGCAAGCCCAACAAGGATTTTTTATCAAACTTCACACCCAGAGATGCAGCGGCTTTGTCATTTGAGGAAAAGTGAAAGAAGTTAAGAATAAATTGTACTGATTAATGATTGTTTTTTTTATTTGACCTATACACCACAATTTCACATAGCTTAATATAAATATAAACATAATAATTATATTCTTCTAATTACCAGTACCAACTATATAAAATAAATAATTTTGGGCATTTTACAATGAAAGAAAATTGAGCAGGTTTAAGTTATCGTAGGTGTGGCCCTCTGACACAACTCAGGTTTTTCATGTAGGCCCTTGTAAAAATTAATTGCCCACCCCTGCACTAAATGAATGAAATCTCATGGCATCACTGTATAATCAGTACTACTGCTTATCCAAATGTATTACAAATTTCACCAGGATTTATTAGTGTGAAATCATAATGTATGGCTTCTTATCCAACTACCATATTTTTCGGAGTATGAGTCGCGGGTTTTTTTCATAGTTTAGGTGGGGGTGCGACTTATACTCAGGAGCGACTTATATGTGAAATTATTCACAAATTTTAATAATTCAAAAATCCGCAATGTAGTGAAACCGCGAAAAACGAACCGTGATGTAGCGCGGGATTACTCGCTAATTTGAACTGCAACTGACGACGTCAGCGGCGCAGCGCACATATGGCGTTGTTTACATAAAGGACGAAGAATTCGATTGATGGATTTAATGATTTGGAGTGACACAGGTGGTTTGATAAAATTGTTGTTTATATTATAGCTATTTGATATATAGTTTATATATCGTTATATGGGCCACTGGAATAATTTGAACCGCAACTGACGACGAGTCCGACGTCAGCGGCGCACACACGGCGTTGTTTACATAAAGGACGAAGAATTCGATCGATGGATTTAATGATTTGGAGTGACACAGATGGTTTGATAATATTGTTGTTTATATAATAGTTATTTGATATATAGTTTATAAATCATTATATGGGCCTGTGGAATAATTTGAACTGCAACTGACGACGAGTCCGACGTCAGCGGCGCGGCGCACACGCGGCATTGTTGACATAAAGGTCGAAGAATTCGATCGATAGATTTAATGATTTGGAGATGGTTTGATAAAGGTGTTATTTATGCTATAGTTATTTGGATAACAGTTAATGTTACGTCAGGCCCGTTCTCAGCTCCTCATTTGTGTTTATGTCACGTTAGCATACCGTATTGTTTAGCCTGTTGTTGCTGGTTCATGTCTGTCTTGGTGTTGGATTTTGTCCAATAAATTTCCCCCAAAATGCGACTTAAACTCCGGTGCGACTTATATAGGCATGTTATTTTTCTCTTTATTGTGCATTTTATGGCTGATGCGAATTGTACTCCGGAGCAGCATGACATAAATTTCCCATAGCTGAATAACACAGGCTAAAATACCTCTTTATCCCCAAGTGCCCCGTCTGGGAGAGTTTTCAATGTTGGGGTGACATTGTAACATGTACCAGGGCATGCCTAAAGCTTCATGTGGTAGACAGGCTTCTTTTTCTTGCCAACAAAAAATGTCTATTAAATCCAGTAACGTACTTGGCATGTACCTGAAGCACTTTGTTCATATTTTTAGGGAAAAAGGTTACCGTAATTTCCGGACTATAAGCCTATAAGATGTTTTTTCGTGATTTTTGTGATGACTTGATCACTTTTACTCTTAACACTATTATATACAGTAAAAGCTACAAAACAAACTGACAAATAACTCGTTTTCAAATCAGACGAGTAAAAACTGGTCAAATGTTTTAAAAAAAAAAGATATTAAAAGTGAAGACAATTTGCAATTCTAGTAATGACACACGAATTTGATGCACAATTTGTCTTCGCGGGCCACATAGAATGATGTGGCGGGCCGTATCTAGCCCCCGGGCCTTCAGTTTGACACCTGTGCTCTAAACCCTTTCTCTTACTCTGCCATATCACTCAGAGATTACACAAAGCAGTGGCGCTGTTTGGACCATCTGCATTGTATTAAAACCCAATCAATCAGCATTTAAACTGACATTTTGCTCACCAAAAACAAGTTGTAATGAATGTGAACTTTTAATGCATTTTATTCAGAAGGTTACTTTGAACCTTAAACGGCGGCGCGGCGTACTTATGGATTTTTACGGCCTCCGGCCTCCAGGGGGCGCTCTAGCAGGAAGCAAGAGCGAGACAGGCGAATAAGAGATAATGCGCTGAAGAAGACGCGCTAGTTAGTGTTTACATTTCGCGCATCACGCAGAACGCGATCAAGTCGGACATTACTGAAAGGAAGCCTTTATACACAAACCGTCATCATGGGGGACAAAAGAAATGCATATGATGCCGCTTTTAAGCCAAAGGCAGTCGATGTTGATGACATTATCTTGTGTCTACTCTGGAGCGTACTTATGGATTTTTACGGCCTCCGGTCTCCAGGGGGCGCTCTAGCAGGAAGCAAGAGCGAGACAGACAAAGAAGAGATAATGCGCCGAAGAAGACGTGATCGTCTCGCGCATCACGCACACACCCGCATTCACACAAAGACAGGAAGCTTTTATACACAAACCGTCATTACGGGGGACAAAGGAAATGCACACGATCCCGCTTTTAAGCTATACGTGTCGCTCACTAGTTTAATGTAATTTAGCGCTTCGTGCATGAATAAGATTAGCATGAACAGACCCTCTTCACACTCGAAGAAATGCATAAAAGCGACGACGAAAGAGAGACTGAGAAAGTGTGAGGCGAAGGATATCTAACGCTATTCCAATCGGACACTAAGGAGGAAGACTTCGATGGTTTCAGTGCACAGGAGGAAGATGAAGACGGCTCTTTCTTTACTTTTACTGGTATGTTTTTTTTAACCAGCCCTGTTAGTGCTGTGCTACCGTGTTGCTGCTGTGTTACCGCCGCGTCTCAGTGACTTTGCTGTGTTACTTCCGTGTTGCTGCGGTATTACTGCCGCGTCACAGGCAGTGTTTGGAAAGAAATGTTAAGGTATGTTATTAAAGCTTTAAAAAAACGTTCTGTGTCCAGTCTTTCTTTGCTAATAACTCGCGTGCACACTTCCGCGTTGCTGCGGTACTACTGCTGCGTCACAGGCAATGTTTAGAAAGACATGTTCAAGTATGTTATTAAAACGTTAAAAAGGCTTTCTATGTACTGTCTTTCTTTTTAAAAAACTCGTGTGCACGTGCGGCTTCTAGTCTGGTGCGGCTTATGTAAGAAAAAAACTGAAATATCCCTGAATTTTAGCTGGTGCGCCTTATAATCCGGTTCGGTTTATAGTCCGGCAATTCCGGTAATTTTGTTTGGAAGCAGCTACTGGTTTGTTACCTTGTGTGTGTTGTGTTGAGTGACAGTTTGGTTGTTATATATAAATGCCAAAGGGAATATTTTTTGTTAATTTAGCGATGGTAAATGGCTGAATATTTAAAATATTTTATTACAATGCATTAACAGGGTTTGCCACGATCACCAAGTTTTGAATTTGCATTTGCATTTTACAGAAGGAAAAAACATCAATTAAAATCGTAAATCTAAATTTTTTTTTAAGGCTGTATCATCTAGCTCTATGCACATCTATGTTGAAGGTTCAATATTCAATAAAATTTGGTAGTAAACTACCTTAGCATCTATTTCAAAGTGAGCACACTGTTTTTTTTGTCTAGTCATATCAAAATAGGCATAATGTTTGAAATTTACAAATGCTTTATCAGCAGCTACCACTTAAGGGATTTTATTAAGCAAATGTGCATTGTTAATACAAGTATTTCATTAAATGAAATAATGAAAAAGCTTTCAATGTTAAAGTGGCACTAACTATGAGAAGTCATTAATTGAACGCGCCTAAACCAAACTGCTCTCATTGTTGATTTTTTTTTTTTATGCAGCTGTGTTTACCCTTCTGCGATGTTGATCTTTCTACAGGAACCTCGTTTGTCACACATAAAACAGAGTTTGACTTTTATTTTCTTACAAATTCTTTGCTGTGAAGTGTCGCATCTAAAAAGAGGTGAGGGAATTCATGGTAGGGGAATTTTGTCTTGATTTATTTTTGGACAATGTGGATGAAGCTAAATATCCAGTGCACTGGAATATAATGACAGTTCACGACCACTGAGTAAACAGAAGGCCAGAATCGCGCTATAAAAAGAAAGAAATTAAGGAATATGTTTTGGTGGAGTGAACAGTTTGAATTTCATTAATGAAAAAAAAGGCACATACATGTTCATGTTTCCAATGACCAGTTTTATTATACTTAGTATTTGTTTTATTGTAACTGATTTAGTGTTATTGTTTTGCTGAATATTGTGTCTTCAATTTAGTGTCATCTTTTCATGTCTCCTGTATTGGATAACAGAAAGACATTAGAGGTTTAGCGAACTCCATTTGTTGTTCATGTTGCTGTCTACACTCGAATTATCTTGGATTTAAAGTGCTTAAACAAAAATATACATCTAGTTAGAGCCTATATGCCAGCTGACTTTGGGTAAGAGGCAGGTTAAACCTGGGACTAGGCGCCAGTCAATCGCCGATGTAATAATTGCTGAAAATATCAATCGATTGTTAAGATCACGTCTGGAAGAAACTGACACAAGACAGAGTACACAATTGCAACCAGCAGAGGTGCTGTTGATTCAGACTCAACTCATTTGTGGTCTGAAGAACAAGATGATGTCAGTAATGGAAAGTTGAGCAACAGCCATAAAGAACTCCTCTATGGCACAATTATTCCTGTCAGCAATAATCTGCTCAATACCACAATACCACAGTTCAGAACATTCAGTTTATCTCATAAAAAAAATCTACATAAATTAACACTCAATTGATTGTCACTTTTTCCTTTAGTCAACCCAGGAAATGTCATGCTTGTCCCCCAATTGATAGAATTTTTTCTTTTATTTTCAGCGATTATGTGAATAGCCATGGGGCATCCACTACAAAATTTCCTTTGGAAAATATCAGCTCTACACTGAAGAGTAGACCAAACAAAACACTAATAAGACATTTTTCAAAAATCAACATCTTTCATAACAACTAACTATTGATACTTTTCTGAGTTCATTATGCATCTAACGCAAGCTCAGGAATTTGCTCATGTCTTAAGAAATAATTTCTTGTGCGTAAGGAGTGGCAGCACGTCCTGACCAAATATGGCTGAGTGAAAACACTACAAGCCAATCTGTGCAGCACGCTGGAATGAAAAGCTATTCTCCTTAACTGGTGTGAATGTGGACCATGACACTACACACTGACAGGAGCCTAAAATTACTCCCTCCCTCTCTTTAGGCTGAATTTGTTTATCTGGTGGCTCAGGACTGCTTACTTGACCGACTTTGAAAGAGGGACACTCAAATTTGCCTGCTGGAATATTCAGCTCATTTTTGATTAAATATTTGACCTTAATACTACACTATTATAAGAGCTCGGCAGATACATCACAAATACTTGATATCAGTCGCATAACTACAACAATTAATCTTTAATCTATAGGTTACATTCTTTACCTCTCCCAGGCAGAATACTCATGTATTTTATGCACACTCAAAGAGGTAGGAAGTTGAATGTACCACAAGTTTCATAGCAACTTGATGTAAAATTACCACCCGGACCACAATGACCTCAATGTGAAGACATGTATTTTGAGTTGGTTATTTGTGCTCAGGCATATTTCTTGTCTAACAACAATGCAACTCTATGGTTAAAAGTGACATTTTTGTCTGACATTTAAAGGGGACACAAGTGAGATACACACTTGAATATACATAGAAGAGGTTAACCCTAACGTGACAAGCCAAAAGTCACAACAACACTAGACTTGTTTTGCTTTTCATGGCTGATGGCTTTGGCAGCAAAGTCTGCTGACAGGACAAAAGATATATGCATGTCACTTCCTTTACGCATCTGAAAATTGTCCACGACAATGTTCAGAATAATCTCAACACATCAATAACAATCTTTCTGTCGTTATTCTATGGGGGATTCCACACACCCAAAGACGGCTTCTGTTCTTTATTTTGGATAAGGTAGAAAAGCTGAGCTTTACAGGAATAGGCAGAGCCTGGTAGCAGATGAACAATAGCAATAAATAAAAGCAGTCTTCAATTTCGGCAAGCCTCAACTGAATAAAAACAAAAAACAAACAATGACTACTTTGTACTTTGCACAAGGAAGCTTGGAATGCGAGAAAAATAATTTAGAATCTCACTTTCAAGCCATGCTGGTTTGTTGTGAATGTCATTAAAACAGCAGCTACAGAATGATATCATGCATGCAGCAGTGCATGTACAAGAGAGCGTGCACAACAATATTTTTTACAAGAGGTTATTGATCAACTACCACTTGTCTTAGCATGCAGAGTGCATGCACAAGAGAGTATGCAGAACATTGTTTTTTACAAGAGGTTATTGATCAACCATCTCTTGGCTGCAAACAGATACATTGTTAGTGGTACAGGACTCCTGATGTGTGGATTTAAGTCTGCTCATCAGGTAGTATTAACAAGTGACTGGGCAAATAATTAATATTTGAGACTAGTCACAATTGAATATTTTTAAAATTTTATATTCTATCACCCACTCCATTGATTAATTGAATGATCGCATACAATTTCATTTGTGCTAAAGTGTGTTAAAAACAATTCCTCATTTACTCTTTATTGATTTATTATTATTATGTTTATTTTGTACTATTCTGTGATAAAAAAAAAAGTAAACAAAAAGGTCTGCTTTTATCAAGAGCTAGAGAAATCCAAGAATTATAACTCTGAAGGGCCTGATATCAGAATATTAGGTGAATCTTGGTTAAAAAATGGCTCTAAACTACCCATCTATCCATCTTCTGTACGGCTTGTCCCCACGGGGGTCGCAGGCATGCTGAAGCCTATCCCAGGAGTCATCGGGCATGACTTGATTGATAAAATATGAGACGATTAGTAATCAAATTATTGATGAGCTATCTATTAATTCAGACACCTTTAATAGGCTTGCATGTTTTGAAAGTGACTATGGAACTGATATCATCCAGTCGAGTGGGAGAAATGCCAAGCATTACGACAGGAACTAGACCGTGTCAGCCAAAAACTCCAGCTAAAAAGCAGTTAACCATGAAAGGAGCATGATAGACCGCAATCACTGAAGTATGGATATCGCTAAAGACCAAGCATTCCTACATACAGTGGAAAAAGCTGGCATTATTCACTTATTGATAAGGCTAAAACGCTTTAAAGTTGACTTTAAAACAATACAAAGTTTGCACATTTTTATAAATGTAATTCAATGTATTTTTGCCAGAAGTATTTTAAGGTAGGCATCTTGTATTTTAATTCTAAAAGAGAACATTTTATTTATGTTATGTGCTTGATCAAATAAAAGCAAAAGTTCTTTAGAGTTTGTTATTTTTAAAATATCCTATACAGTAATCCCTCGTTTATCGCGGATAACTGGTTCCAAGACCACCCGCGATATGTGAAAATCCGCGAAGTAGTGTCAGCCTCTCATTTTTAACATACATACATTTTTTGTGTATCAATAAGTGTATATGAAACCATATAAGTGCATTATGTTATCATTAGAACATTAAATAATAGCTTCAAATATGTAAATATGTACTATATTAATACGTAGTATAAACGACAGAAAATAATGTATAAATAATATAAATATGATACGTGCGTGTGCGTGTAGCTAAAGTATACATAATGTATTAGTATAACAACTTTTTTATAACAAAGTACAAGTGTACATACTGTAAATGTGTTTTTAGAACTCTTTTATTATAAAAAATGTATAACAAGGTACAATACTATGAATATATTTTTAGAACTCTTATTATTATTATTACAACTTTTTTATAAAAAGGTACTACGCCTATTTTTTTACTCAGATGCTAGTCATGCACACGTTTCTTGAGTATGCTATTTTTTAGACAGTGTACAGTTGTTTTTTGTATCGCCCTACACATGGCATCTAATCATAATGGAGGTGAAAAAAGGAATCATTAACATTGTGGCTCATGAATGAGACCAGATCCACGACCCTCAGCAAAAACAAGGTAAGTTTGGAAAAACAATCATTTTGTTCTGTCCTGGGTATTCTTGGGTTACGGGGGAAAAAAAGCACTTCAATTTCAATGCTACCGACAATCCACTCTACTGGACTAACTCTTTCGTTCCCCAATTCCCCAAATTAAGATTTTACTGTACCTGTAAACTACATCGTCTTCAAAAAGTCAATAGTTTAAAGTAAATGCCCATACAGACAAATTGCAAAGAGATGTAAAATGATCCCTTTTACCACTCTGCTTGTTCCATACATGCAAGAAGCAAGTTGCAACAAGCCTCTCTACTTTGAGGAACCTCCACCAAGCCACTGTACAGTACACGTAGGCAGACATGGTTTGGAAAAACCTTGTTATGCTTACAAGATAAAAACTGGAATTTCACCCCAAAAAAGTGTGAAAAAGGTAGATCACACATCAGTAATCCTATAAAATTGTGCATGTAAACAAAGTCAGTCTTACCACAGGCTGACTATCCAAGGTGGGTTCTTCCTATCCACTACCCTGCAAAACAGCCAACACTACTTGCGCCGACAAGTCACATAATGTGCATGTTATTGATATGGTTATTTTAGGCCACGAATGAAAGAGGTGAAGTGTTTTAGTTTGAGATTTAAAATGGTGGTAAAAGATTCTAATTCAAATGACGATGTAAATGTAAGAAACTAAATAGTGTTAATGCTTGCTTTGCTGTTCAATGAGGAATCAAACTAGATGCATGTTCATCGATAAAACGCTCTTCAGCTTACAGAAGCCTGTCGGTAAACAGATCAGAGCAAACTGGGTGAGCTGCAGCCTAAATTCTTTTTGAGAATAACCACCTCAATGCTGATGTTATTATTGTGATAAGTGGAATTATGATATTGATACAGTAAATAAATAATGAAGAGAACACCAAAGTGTGTTTATGCAACATGCCCATACAAGGTTTTGACAAACCTGCCTAGTAGCCTCAATGACAATGAATTCCTGATCAAAGTAGAGATTTATGAACGCAAATTCCTCCACAGTTGTCACACCCTCTCAACATAGCCGTGCTAGAATTGACACCCAGAGGCTATAAGCTTTGTCCTGTCTAAAGCACAACGCGCCCTAGGCTCATCTTATTTCAACCCAAATGAAATAATGCTAGCTGGTCATTTACTCCCGGTTCTCCAAACACCCCAACACAAGGTCTCAAAAGGGGAGAAAACGAGGTGGAAATACGGAAATGTTCAGAACAACATGAGTTCCCACAACACACACATGAGAAGACACACTCGTCATCCCACTACTACTACAATTGAATACGTCTTAGCTTTCTCTATATAAGTATGCACACGTCATAACTCGTTGGTCTCTTCAGCGTACGAGTACAGCCGTCCTGCTACGTATGAGAACGAAGAGGAAAGGCGCAGTTAGCTTCCACTAGCCATCCATGAGAACTGCACGCCGCTGCGTAGAAGTGGAAACTATTTAGGAATTAAAGATATATCCACACGATTAAATTTTTACTGCAACAAATACCAATGATAAACAAATCAGCGTCACTAACTTTTTATTTCGTTTCCACGCCGAGTCTCTGGTGACGTCAAGTCTTGCAAGAACGGTGGAAACTTTTCAAAGTTAAAAACATAAATCCTACCTGAGCGCGCTGTTAACAGTGCCACCGACAGGTCCCTTGGAATTTCAATGAAACAATTTTCTGGTGACTTCAATTAATCCAAGAAACAGAGCAAGTTTGAGGAGGGAGAATGGGCAGTTGGCGACCTTTTTTTTCTAACTTCCCCTCCCTATCCGCTCAGGGTAGTGGTTGCTGCAAACTCCTCCCTGGATGCATACTGCATGACTGCATTGGGACGGGTGGGTGTCTCAGCAGATCAGCAGGCCAGATCTTGAAGCTAATCTGTGACTGTCAAACAAAATAAATGTAATACTACGTTAGTGAGAGCGATTCTGTTTTGCAATATCAAAACAAATAATCTAAGATTATATGGAACGTTCAAAGTGCTGCACGAGGTTCATTACTTTTGTGCCATCTCGTGGTATGTAGGGGAGGTGCTCAGATAACATCTGAAATGACAAGGTCGTTCCAAAAACGGCAATTTAGACACCAACATTTTTTAAATATAATAACTTTTTTTGCTACGTTGTCAAGAAAAATAGCTAAACTATAATCTAATTTGAGATAGTAAGGCACCTAAAATAAATTAAAAATACAGATGCATAAATTCTTTCCAAATAGTAATTATTATGAGAAAAAATGTGACCTCGCTTTTTAAACCTCTTGATTTAGAAAAATCTGTGACTAATTTGGGGACCCAAAGAGGATGCTGAGTTGTTCGGTGCGTATTGCTTTATGACTATGTAAACAGACTGCCAACTATGGACCCATTCTTGTATCGCCCCCCCAAAAAATCTACCTTGTTTCATTTTTACTGATATACTACCATATATCATTTTTATTTCGTTTTTATTGTATTATTAAATAGTGATAAAGTAGTTACATGTTATTACTATCTGTTACTGACCAACTCAGGAAGGTTGTGGGTTCAAACCCTGGCCGGGTCATACCAAAGACTATAAAAATGAGACTCATTGCCTCCCTGCTTGGCACTCAGCATTAAGGGTTGGAATTGGGGGGGTTGGATCACCAAATGATTCCCGAGCGCGGCACCGCTGCTGCTCACTGCTCCCTTTGGGGATGGGTTAAATGCAGAGACAAATTTCACCGCACCCAGTTGTGTGTGTGACAATTATTGGGACTTTAACTTTATTACTGTGCGGCTCGGTGGTGCACTGGGTAGCACGTCCGCCTCACAGTTAACAGGGTGCGGGTTCAATTCCACCTCCGGCCCTCCCTGTGTGGAGTTTGCATGTTCTCCCCGGGCCTGCGTGGGTTTTCTCCGGGCACTCCGGTTTCCTCCCACATCCCAAAGGCATGCTTGGTAGGCCAATTGAAGACTCCAAATTGTCCCTAGGTGTGAGTGCGAGTGTGAATGGTTGTTTGTCCCTGTGTGCCCTGCGATTGGCTGGCAACCGGTTCAGGGTGTCCCCCACCTACTGCCCGATGACGGCTGGGATAGGCTCCAGCACACCCGCGACCCCCGTGGGGACTAAGCGGTTCAGAAAATGGATGGATGGGTTACTGGGTATAGCTACTGACATTTACCATAAAAGAAATTACCATAAAAAAAATCACTCCTTTGGACACCTTAACACCTTAACTTTAAGTATTATGAACAAAATACTGAAGAAATTTCAGATCAACTCTAACAGCAGATATTCATCAGTGTCACGCACCAGTGTCGTCCAGCCACGCCACCTTGTCACCAGGATCGCTGTCACCTGTCGCGGGCTGATTGGGAGCGCTATCTCCGTGCACACCGGTCCCTTCCACAGTTGCTCTCCTTGGAGATCACCCGTCCGCCATGTCCATTCCTCGCCAGTGCGAAGTCCAGCCGCCAGCTCCTTACCCTGGCTTGCCATCCGGCTATCCGACGAGCGCAGCCTCGCCCGATCGCCGCTTCAGCCCTCCAGCGTTCCCATCTCCCTCCACAATAAAGACTGCTTCACTTTGCATTTGGCTGTACTGTCCGATCTCTCACAGTCTGAGTTTTAATGAAACACCCAACACATGTTGATTTTGGTGTTGCTATGCCACAGGGTACCGATTTGGGAAATAAATTATTAGATTTTTTCATGCACCTTAAGTGTACACTTACCCCTTGTGGGGAAAAACTGCTCTAGAGTATACCTGTGAATTGTATTACCAGTTCATTTACAGTAAATAATACTGATCCCAAATTATGTAGCATATTCAGTTGCATGCATTGGACTTGGAAAAATAGAGAGGAAAAAACATTCAAAGTACAGTACTTAACAATAAGTCTTTAGTGTGATGAGACTAATTGAAGTGAAAACAGCCCAACAGCAAACGGTGAATACAGTATTAATTTATTTTTATTTGCTTAAGATTTACAGGAATATGAATAAAAATAAATCTCAGATAACATCCACTCGCTCCTATCTACAATGCATAAAAAATTTACAGCTTTTAATGTACAATACTGTCAAATGTTAAGATCGTGTGACCTCTTAGGCAAGCCTCATATTCCATTACTACATTACAGTCACACTCGCAAAACATAGCCACACTGCATTTGTGATGTTAGCGTGTGTGGAGAGGCACAAACCGACTTTACAACTGAGAATTTTTGTAAATACAGTAGGGAGACAAATTGTGTTTACATTTGATACATAATTGAAATAAGGCTTCTTACTTTCAACAACCGTCTAATTTGCCAAACCCCCATTAATTTTCAAGACTTGTGTTTGCCATGGTTTATACCTGAATCATATTTATGCCAATGCTGGATATTTTAATCAAGATTTAACAGGAATAAAATCACCAGAGCGACACAGATGAAAAAAGAACTTTAAATGACTTATGAAAAAGACGTATACTGAAATGATGGCCACTGCAAGTTCAAAAAGTAATTATTTAGGTTGAGCTTCCTGTCAACAAACATGACAACAAAAGAAGCACAAAAACACTGAAACACAACTAATGCAAAACGACATTGACTCGGTTTCAATTTTTTCTGGTTTCAATTATAATTAGCAGGTACTTGCTGTGTAGAGTGGCATGGCAGAAGACTAACTAAAGATTCAGTTCACAGTGTGAAGTAATAGCTAATAATTATTTTTATAATAATTATATAATACAATGATTATCGTTTTATCTTCTTATATATTATAATAAATAATAAAAAATAAGATGAATTAATTAAAGATGGTAGATGATGATTCTCCTAAATGACACTACCAAATAAGCTATTATCAAATTAGTGTTTCCGTAAGAGTGCAATGTCATGTTATATCTATAACCCAATGAGTGCAGGCTATAATTAAACTGAAATTGCAAAAATATATATGTAAATATTTATGTAGGTACAATTGAAATCATATGCATAAAAGGGCGTGATTAGGGATGGCTGCTGTTGAGCCAATATGACGAATGCCACACATGCACGTGTGTAAAAACCTCATTTTAAAATACTCTGGTACGTGATGCTAGTCATAACAGTCTGTGCGCCCAAATAAAATTAAGTTTTCCTAACAATCTTTGATGTTGTGAAATACATGGTCCACTTTGAAAAGGTCTGTCGACTAGGTAAGGATGGGCAAGTCACAGGCAGTTCAGCAGTTGTGAACGCTGTTCACGAGCTATGCTGCAAGACCAATGACCCATTGGCCTTTTGACTGCTTAGTATTTGCACCGTCTCCAAATTACTGGACCTCGATACCTTGACGAAGAGCTGAGAGCTCTCAGTTGCTAATGCCATTGTCAGAGTTGGAGGTAGCCACAGGGATGCGCGGCATCTTCTTGGCTGGACTCGGGATGTGCTAGAATGCCAGATCAAAAGCTTAGGTTTTAGTCCTAAAATGCACATTTACTATACCTTCATGCAACTGAACTGTAGTTGAAAAATGCACTGTACTTGACAAGTAAAATATTTGAATTGTGTTTAATTCAGTCATTCTTTTGCGTACTCCAGCAATAGCAAACATGTAATTGAACCGTATACCATACTTTCCGGACTATAAGTCGCTCCGGAGTATAAGTCGCACCAGCCATAAAATGCCCCAAAAAGTGAAAAAAAACATATATAAGTCGCTCCGGAGTAGAAGTCGCATTTTGGGGGGCAATTTATTCGACAAAATCCCACACCAAAAACAGTCATGAACGAGCAACAACAGGCTAAACGATAGCAACAACAGGCTAAACGATAGGTATGCTAACGTGACAAACACAAACAAAGAGCTGAGAACGGGCCTGATGTAACATATAGAGTGATTAAGGACAACTATTACATGAATAACATGTTTATAAAACCATCGGTGTCACTCCAATTCATTAAATCCATCGATCATTCGATACGATAGCAACAGGCTAAACGATAGGTATGCTAACGTGACAAACACAAATGAGGAGCTGAGAACGAGCCTGACGTAACATAGAGTAATTTAGGACAACCATTCCATAAATAACATGTTTATAAAACCATCGGTGTCACTCCAATTCATTAAATCCATCGATCGTTCTTTGTCAACAATGGCTGCGCGCAACTGAGGGCGCTTGCACTTCAAAATATTCCAAAGGCTCATATAACGACAGATAAACTATATTTCAAATAACTATAATATAAGCAATGATATTATCAAACCATCCGTGCACTTTAAATCCGTTAAATCCATCGATCAAATTCCTCGTCCTTTGTCAACATCGCCGCGCGTGCGCCCTGACGTCAGCCTCGTCTTTATTCCACAGATCTAGTATATAACTATATTGTAGCGTTAACAAAGTACAAGGATAGACGTGGGTTTGGTAAACGGCTCTTTATTCCACAAAACAAACTTCCAAGCGTGTGGCGGCGTGGACTTCCAGAGACGATAGCTCCATGGCAGAGGACCGTGCGTGCGTAATGGCCATGTACGCGCCCCACGCACCGTTCGCGGACAGCCACTCGACCGAGCGCCGGCCCCCGACTCAGTAGAGTAGGACCGGGCGTGCGTAAAAGCCATAATAGTTTTTCAAACCTTCTATGTCACTCCAAATCCTTAATTCCTTTAAACTCTTTGTCCTCCGTGTCACTTAGAAATGATCACCGCTAATGATGCCGGTCGTCCTTACGTGGGTCGCGCCGCGCGGTGCCACTGACGTCACTTGAAATAGTAATCCATTGGTACATCACGGTTCTCCAAACTTTCTTTCTGCTGCTCGATTACTGTTTTCAGCTGCATATTTTACAACTTGAAGTTTGTAACTTGCAAAATATGACTTTCTTTTTGGTGCCATTTTTCTTAAGCCCACCCAGTTGATGAGTCACGGCCAACGGTGAAATTTAAAGCGCCCTCATCCAGTTTCGTCTGAAAATATATATTTTTTCAGATGTAGTTTTTTGTTTTGTTTATTTGGTTGTTTTATCAAAGACAAACTCTGCTTTATTGTCGATTTTTTTTTCATATACCAAGACACACAAAGAGATTGAAATTACATTCCCACTATCCCTCGGTGAGATAGTACACATATCCATACAAGCAACACAAAAAAACTCAAGAAGGCATAAACAATGAATAAATAAGAGTGTTGAATAAATGATAAATAAACAAATAATAATAAATAATAATAATAAATATAAGAGGAGCAAACAGACAGTGGACTTGGATATGGTGCTTTAAAGTGTTAATTGCTTTATTTGATGTTTTCTCTATTTTTTATGTTTTGAATATGTTCAAGATAAAGATATAAAAGCATGTTAAGTGATCAACTATACTAAAAATAACATGGGAAGTGGTCAACTATACTTTTAAGTGATGTCTTAATGATCAAGGAAAAATTTGTGAAAAAAAAACATATAAGTTGCTCCTGAGTATAAGTCGCCCCCCCACCCAAACTATGAAAAAAACCGCGACTTATAGTCCGGAAATTACGGTAAATAAACTGCCTTGCATATATACCGTATTTTCCGGAATCTAAGTCGCAGTTTTTTTCATAGTTTGGCTGGGGGTCAACTTATAATCAGGAGCGACTTAAATGTGAAATTATTAACACATTATTACTCGATTATTAACACATTACTTACTAGTATAGTTGATCACTTCACATGTTGTTTTTATTGTTATTATGTTCGATAAACGTGTAAATTTATGTTGTAGTTATTTGAATAACTGTTAATGTTACATCAGGCACATTCTCAGTTCATTATTTGTGTTTATGTCACGTTAGCATACCGTATTGTTTAGCCTGTTGCTGCCTGTTCATGTCTGTTCTTGGTGTTGGATTTTGTCAAATAAAGTTCCCCCAAAAATGCGACTTGTACTCCGGTGCGACTTATGTTGTTTTTTTTTTATTTATTATGCATTTTATGGCTGGTGGGATTTGTACTCCGGAGCAATTTATAGCCCAGAAAATACGGTATATATTCATGCTAGCCTTGAAGACTTGATACAGAAGTCTTGGGATAGAATCTGTACCTCAGTGGCAGTGCTGCAGCGAACACGTTCTGGCTCTGAAGGCAGGTCATTGTCCAGAGGTCTCCTGGCATATTCCCTACGGTGTTTCTCATCCACTCGTGTCAAATACCAAGTGCCTGGAAACAGATCCTCCACAGAGCCACGAGGGATGTAGCTGGCTGGTAAATTTAAAGCACGACAGAACAATAAACACACATTTGGACAAGCTGTTCCGAAACAATATAGCAAAGAGCACCATATTCAAGTGTTACAGCACATTGCCATACAAACCATTTTGCACTACAGTGGAACCTCGATTTAACCAACTCGGAACCAAAAGGATGCCGGAATTAACGGCTATTAGGATTCAGTCCACTTAATAACAGCCCTCTGTACAGTACCTTAGTTCCAGAACTGAGTAGGGTGTGTGTGTGTGTGTGTGTGTGTGTGTGCGTGTGTGTGTGTGTGCGCGCGCGTGCGCGCGCAAGTCTTATATTTATTGTACAATAAATACATTTATTGACTGTAGAAAATGGAAAGAGACTTAACATATTAAATCACAATCAAAATATTGAGGGAAGAGAATCACAATTCAATTACTTTTTTAAATCATTTGACACTTAATAAATTATGCGCCTAATGTAATTGCTTCTTGAATCTAGCCAAGGAATATTTTGGCGTGCTTTTATTTTCAGCACTGTTTATATTCAATGTTCAACATAAACATCGGAAATTTCATACCTAAGTGGTGGGTCTCTTCTCTGAGCTTCATGTTTTCAGAGAAGACAGCAGGTGAAACCTTCTTCCTTGACTCCAACCTGACCTTGAGGTCACTCATACTACAGATAAGTTTGTCAAGAGCAGAACCTAGGGGCAGGACAAAGTCAACTTTACAGATTTATATTGCTCTAATTTTGTAATACAATCACAATTGATTTTGTGAAAGACAAGTGAGAAAGTCACCAGGTGTGTGGTCCTGCGAGACCCTGAGAGAATAGAGGGTTGCAGCAAATCCTGATCCATAGGAGAAGACTCCAATCCTCTGACCTGCCATTTGTGAAGATGTGTGTCTACAATATAGAAGGGAAAGATTGTATTTACCGTAATTTCTGGACTATAAGCCGCACCAGCTAAATTTAGGAGAAAATCTTGTTTTGTTCATATACAAGTCGCAGGTGTTTTCATCTTTAATTATCATTTGTAAGAGGATATGCAGAGAGATTTTCTGGACTTTAAGCCACTACTTTTTGCACAAGGTTTGAACACTGCGGCTTGTAGTCCAGTGCGACGTAGCTATGGATCTTTCGTGATTTTTGTGACGTCTAATACACATACATTCGTTAGTAAAAAGGTTGTGGATCGCTGTTGTGTGGCACTGCTTTGCTGGGTGGAGGGATATGCGACCAGATACATGGCCACTGGGGAGAAGAGTGGTGTGTTAATCGGATGTCTGTCCGCCAGGCAAACAGTGCCGCACAATCGACACGAACAAGAGACAGAACGAGATCAAGACGGACATTATTAGAGGAAGGAAGTTTTTATACACAAACCCTCATTATGGGGGGGAAAAAGAAATGTATATGATGCCACTTTTAAGTTGAAGGTAGTCAATTTGGCTCTTAACGAAGGCAATAGAGCTGCTGCGTTTACTGTAGAGCTTTCTTCTGGCCACTAGAGGGCACCGGGCTATTGTTGATGACATCTTGTGACGTCACTCTTTTCAGTATTTTTTTTCCTGGTCATTTCTCCGGAGCTTTACGTGTAGCTAGTATAGCATTGCCAAATTTACCCCTCTAAGTGGTACCCTTTTATTTATTTATGGTCGTCACTGAGATTTATGCATGTTTGCAGAGCTCCTTCCACTCTGTCAATAAACGTTATGTTAAAAGGTATGCGTCCCCAAAGCGCCATCTCTTTCCTGACAATCTTTTCTGTTTACCGTATTTTCCGGACTATAAGTCGCGGTTTTTTTCATAGTTTGGGTGGGGGCGCGACTTATACTCAGGTGCGACTTATATGTTTTTTTTCACAAATTTTTACTTGATCATTAACACATCACTTACTTACAAGTATAGTTGATCACTTCACATGCATTTATATGTGCATATTCAAAGCATGAAAAATAGAGAGAAAAAATCAAATAAAGCAATTAACACTTTAAAGCTTTAACACTTTATCCATGTCCACTGTCTGCTGTATGCACACTTGCTTCATTTTTGCTCTTCTTATATTTATTATGTTAATTGTTTCTTTATTATTTATTCATCACTCTTATTTATTCATTGTTTGTGCCTTCTTGTTTTTATTTTTTGTGTTGTTTACTTGTATGCATATTGTGTACTATGTCTTGTCACCGTGGGATAGTGGGAACATAATTTCGATCGCTTTGTGTGTCTTGGCATGTGAAGAAATTGACAATAAAGCAGACTTTGATGAAACAATCAAATAAACAAAACAAAAAACGTTAATTTCAGACGAAACTGGATGAGGGCGCTCTAAATTTCACTGTTGCCCGTGACTCATCAACAAGGGCTTAACAAAAATGGCACCCAAAAGACAATCCTATTCTGCAGGTTACAAACTTCAAATTGTGAAAAATGCTGCCGAAAACAGCAATCGAGCAGCAGAAAGAAAGTTTGGCGTTAGTGAGAAACTTGTAAGGGATTGGCGAAAAGCGGAGGCCACTCTTAGCGAAACAAAGAAAACGAAAAGAGCTAATCGCGGGCTAAAAGCTAAGTGGCCACAGCTCGAAGAACGAGTTCGTGCATGAGTGCTTGAACAACGTGCTGCTGGGAGAGGCTTATCAACAGTGCAATTGCGTCTCCACGCCCAGGTATTTGCCAAAATCATGAATATAAATGAGTTGTATGAGAGAAATGTAGTGAGAGGATCTTCTTGTTATCGCTTCATGGAACGCAATTGCCTCTCAATCCATGCCCAGGTGCAGGCCAAGGAGATGAATATAACGGATTTTAAAGGAGGACCATCTTGGTGTTATCGCTTCATGCAACGCAATCAATCGCCTCTCTATCAGAGCAAGAACATCGATGTCCCAAACGCTCCCACCGGACTTCCAAGTAAAAATCGACAGTTTCCGCGAGTTCGTTAAGAAGCATGTAAGTGAGCAAAACGTGACACCGGATCATATTATTAACATGGACGAGATCCCCCTCACGTTCGACATTCCCATGGGCCGAAGTGTTGCAGAAAAAGGGCAGAAGAGTGTTAATATAGAAACTACTGGTCATGAAAAATCGCACTTGACAGTGGTGCTGGCATGTTGCGGAGATGGCTCAAAATTGCCACCAATGGTCATCTTTAAACGAAAAACAATGCCCAAAATCCAATCCCGCTCAATTACTGTCGCCGTAAATGAGAAAGGGTGGATGAATCAGGAAATGATGAACTTGTGGCTTACGAAGTGCTACACTAGGCGTCCGGATCGCTTCTTCAGAGCGAACAAAGCTCTGCTTGTGATGGACAGCATGCGAGCGCATATCACGCCACAGATAAAAGAGAAATTAAAAAGTCTCAACTCCATACCTGCCATCATCCCTGGAGGCTGTACTAAAATACTTCAGCCACTTGACGTCTCCGTGAATAGGAGCTTTAAAGCAGTTCTGCGTAACCTGTGGGAGCAGTGGATGGTGGACGGAGAACACAGCTTCACGGCAACCGGGAGAATGCGACGTGCAACATTCCTGGACGTCATAGGATGGATCGACAAAGCGTGGGCTTCGGTTACACCCAAAATCATTTTGTCAGGATTTAGAAAATCTTGAATAATTCCAACTGAAACTGACGAGGAGTCTGACATCAGCGACAAAGATGACGAAGGGCCCCACGTATTACCGGCATCAATCGCGGCTTTGTTCGAAAGTGACACGGAAGACGAAGAGTTTGAAGGATTTATTGATTAGGAGTGATACAGAAGGTTTGGAATTTTTTTTGATTTTTGTTATAGTTATTTGATATATATTTTATTTTGTGTAGCAACTTCTATATGTTTTTATCATTACAGTTCATAGTTGTTGGCTCGTTGGACTCTCGTTTTGTTAAATAAAGGGCCATTTACCAAACCCACGTCTTCCCTTGTACTTTGTTAATGCTACAATATATTTATATACTACATCTGTGGAATAAAAGGAGACGCAACTGACCCACGAGGCTGACGTCAGCTGCTCACGCGCGGCGTTTTTGACATAAAGGACGAGAAATTTGATCGATGGATTTAATGATTTGGAGTGACACAAATGGTTTGATAATATTGTTTATGTGATAGTTATTTAAAATATAGTTTATATATTGTTGTATGGGCCTGTGGAATAATTTCATCTGCGGTGCAGCACACGGCATTGTTGAGAAAGGACGATCGATAAAAAACGAAAAATTTGATCGATGGATTTAATGATTTGGAGTGACACAAATGGTTTGATAATATTGTTTATGTGATAGTTATTTAAAATATAGTTTATATATTGTTGTATGGGCCTGTGGAATAATTTCATCTGCGGCGCAGCACACGGTATTGTTGAGAAAGGACGATCGATAAAAAATGAAAAATTTGATCGATGGATTTAATGATTTGGAGTGACACAAATGGTTTGATAATATTGTTTATGTGATAGTTATTTAGAATATAGTTTATATATTGTTGTATGGGCCTGTGGAATAATTTCATCTGCGGCGCAGCACACGGCATTGTTGAGAAAGGACGATCGATAAAAAACGAAAAATTTGATCGATGGATTTAATGATTTGGAGTGACACAAATGGTTTGATAATATTGTTTATGTGATAGTTATTTAAAATATAGTTTATATATTGTTGTATGGGCCTGTGGAATAATTTCATCTGCGGCGCGGCACACGGCGTTGTTGAGAAAGGACGATCGATAAAAGATGAGAAATCTGGTCGATGGATTTAATGATTTGGAGTGACACAAATGGTTTGATAATATTGCTTATGTGATAGTTATTTAAAATATAGTTTATATATTGTTGCATGGGCCTGTGGAATAATTTCATCTGCGGCGCGGCACACGGCGTTGTTGAGAAAGGACGATCGATAAAAGACGAGAAATTTGATCGATAGATTTAATAATTTGGAGTGACACAAATGGTTTGATATTGTTTTTTATGTGATAGTTATTTTAAAATATAGTTTATATGTCGTTGTATGGGCCTGTGGAATAATTTCAACTGCGGCGCGGCACACGGCATTGTTGACAAAGGACTATCGATGGATTTAATGAATTGGAGTGACACAGAGTTTTATAAACGTGTTATTTATGTAATAGTTTTTTTAAATATCTCTGAATGTTACGTCAGGCCCGTTCTCAGCTTCTTGTTTGTGTTTTTCATGTTAGCATCGCATCGTTTAGCCTGTTGTTGCTCGTTCATGTCTGTTCTTGGTCTTGGATTTTGTCGACTAAATTGCCCCCCAAAATGCGACTTATACTCCGGAGCAACTTATATATGGTTTTTTCACTGTTTTGGGCATTTTATGGCTGGTGCGACTTATACTCCGGAGCGACTTATATTATTCTCTTACAAATGATAATTAAACATTAAAATACCTGCAGTCTATGACTTGCGGCTCATATATGAACAAAACAAGATTTTCCCCTAATTTTAGCTGGTACGTCTAATAATCAGGTGCGGTTTATAGTCCAGAAATTACAGTAAATAATTTAACATAATATTGAACAGGGGTGCTGCATTTTACAATTTTAAGAAAAACAATGTTAATCAACATCCAAATACATTCAAAATTATGACTTAAGGTTGATGTGCAGGATGATGACATTTGAGTCCCCATATGATTTGTCACTTTTATTTTTAGTGTTTAATTGTTAACAGGTGTAAGATTTTTAAATGCGTGCCACTTAATGCCACAAAGTAAAAGTCACATGCACAAGGCAAGATGACTTCCACAAGCATTATGCATTGGTGCTTGAACTCAAGCCTGCATTTTCTTATGTTACACAATACATTTCACGATGCCGTCCGGAAAACTTCTATTTTCATTGTTTCCTTTGGGAGAAGACCACTTCAGTGGTCAAATCCTGAAACTGATTTTTTTTCTCTCCAGACATTCCACTAGAATAACATAATTCAAAGTGTAGGGCCAATAGTTTTGATACACAGCTCATCATCAGTTAAATACAAACTAGTATCCCCCCCCAATGAGGACAATGTCTAATAATTTCTCACTAAAACAAATGCTGCTTGTTAATGTGTGGCAATCCCAGCACGTACAGTACTTACAGTATTTTCTGCACTATAAGGCGCACCGTCATTGATTTTTTTTTCATTTCATAAATGTTTTCATATATAGGGCGCACCAGATTAAAAGGCACACTAGAAGCTACTGCATCAAACTGGGTTTGACTAGGGTTGCGGTATGCATCCACAAGATAGAGCTGTGTAAAGGGAATGTCACTCAGTCACCTCTAACTCCCATTCCGTATAAAACTGATACGATTTGGCTTCTTACTTGGTCCAGCAACCCCTCTCATTTCTGAGGGCCGTAACCTTTCTTTAGTTTAAAAGAAAAATGCGAGTGTGTGCGTTGATGCGTCATGCCTTGATTAGCTTGTTAGCTTTGGTGCCGGGTTTGTGTATGCGCAGCCAAAAAGCTGCAGTGAGGGGGTGTGGTCACTGTCTATTGCGCATGTGCGGTTCACTGGGATTGCCTCCCGACAGGCTTACCTGTATGTCAATCAAGCGATGGGATGGATTCTAGCCTATAGAAAAAATGTTTTTATTTATAAAATGTCATGCGCTTGTCAAGTAGTAGCTTACTTCGGTGACGCCGCTGACCACGGTTGCCGTAATTCTGAAAGCGATGCGACCTTGTAATTTTCCAGTCGTACTGAAACATTTTGGCAGAGCGCTGTGTACAACCAGTATGGATCAACGAATTCACCAATTGATCAACGTGCGCGCGCACGCACACACGCACACACACACACACAGTCAAACCTCGGTTCTCGAACAAATCGGAATTTGAACGAAAAATTCGAGATTTTTTGCTTCGGTTGTCGAACCTCGCGAGATGAGCCGAAAGGACCAGAGAAAACCCGACTGCGCAGCCCGGATGCCGACTGACTCCGTTCATTATTGTATTTTCGTTACTTTGAGGATTGTATTAACCCCTAATCATGCCTCCAAAGAAAGCAATTGGGAGCAGTAAAGCCATCCTAAAACACAAAGACGCTCTTAAAACAATGCGACAGTGAGCGCCCGGCACGCTGCGGTTGCACGATCGGACCAAATTCAGCTCCCTGCGCACTGAGGTCCACTTAAATTTTAGAAAGTACATCAGGACTTTTCAGCTGTCACAATAATACGACCAGCGTGGTGCAGTTGCGCGGTCAGTGGCGCGCTACAGTTGCGCGCTGCAGTTGCGCGATCGGACAAAAATGCGCAAATGAAAAAATGCTTAAAAAAGGTGTTTTATATACATATATATACACGCACACACACACATATATATATATATATATATATATATATATACACACATCTATATACATACACACACACATACTACGTATATACATATATACATGCACATATATACATATACACACATATATACCGTAATTTCCGGACTATAAGCCGCGACTTTTTTCCAAAATTTTGAACCCTGCGGCTTATAGTCAGGTGCGGCTTATATAAGATTTTTTTCGTGATTTTTGTGATGACTTGATCATTTTTATACACTCGTAAAAAGGCTGTGGACCACTGTTGTGCGGTATCTTGAAGAAAAAAACAACAACAAAAATACTATTTTGAAACACTACTATGGCTGCTGCTTATTCTGCCTGTGTTGCTTGTGACTTTTATGAGCTTTAGTAGGAATGCACGCTAGGTGACCTGCGTCAAAGGGCTCTAAACCCTTTCTCTTACTCTGCCATGTGACTCAGAAATTACACAAAGCAGTGGCGCTGTTTGGACCATCTGCATTGTATTAAAACCCAATCAATCAGGATTTAAATTCAATTCTTCTGACATTTTGCTTACCAAAAACAAGTTGTAATTAATGTGAACTTTTAATGCATTTTATTCAGAAGGTTACTTTGAACCCTGAGGCTTAAATGGCGGCGCGGCATATTTATGGATTTTTACGGCTTTCTGTGTACTGTCTTTCTTTGTAAAAAAACTCATGTGCACGTGCGGCTTATAGTCCGGTGCGGCTTATGTAAGAAAAAAACTAAAATATCCCTGAATTTTAGCTAGTGCGGCTTATAGTCCGGTGCGGCTTATAGTCCGGAAATTACGGTATATATATATATGGCGCTCTGCATTATAAGGCGCACTGTGGTTCTTTGAGTAAATTATAAGCTTTTAAGTGCGCCCTATCATGCAGAAAATACGGTAGTTTTAATATGTCTATTTCCTGCCGACATTATAGTAGCACCTGGTGCATGCTAGTCAAAACAAACTCAAATATTGAGACATACTGTGCGATGACCGATGCCAAGCAGCCGTAGACTGAGGGGGTATACATATTTCCGTTCAGGTTGGATATGAGCAAAGACAGCTTGGTCTTTCTCTCAAACAAGTCAGCACTGGCCTTCATGAAGGCCTTCTCAACATCCCGGTCAAAGTAGGTGTCTTCTGGCTTTACGTCTCTGCCAAAAGAACACAAATGTATTGGAGAGAACACACAGCACAAGTCTGATGAAATGACAGACACTAGAAATGCCAAAACGTTAAATATTCTAAGGCTTAGAATTAGCCTTAGATAAATAGATCTAGAATCTAAGACAAGTATAAACAATAAGCTCTTGCATAATATAAGCTGATGCAATTACATGTTCAAAAAAATAATTTTGGCAAACCTACAGTAACATGCAAAGTTGTGTTTTTAATCCATCAATGTCCTAAACACAAGATTTACTTGAGTTAGTTTTAAATTTAAATAGGTAAGGGCTACTGTCTAAATAATCATGTCCCCCTGTCCAGCGAGTTTCGTTGTCATTTTACCTGAAAGCATCAAGGCCACTGAAGGGGCCCGTCTCAGTGTTTGGGCAGGGGTGGTTCAGAAAGTCGTTCAGCATCAATCTGGCCAATGACTTCTGCACCAGCTTGCAGTACGGTGAGTGGAAGACAAGAAACCCAAAGTCCTCCAAAGAAAAGCGCTTCTCCGAATCCTCTATCATGCAAAGGGGAAAAGCTTTAAAAACAATATTACTCTATTTCAGAAGTACTACTTGATTTGTCTGTGAAGATTAAGTAATTATAAGTGGTAAAATAAATCAAATGTAAACTTTTAATAACTTATTTACTAGGAATGTCCTAAACCACATTTTTTTGCACTGAACTATCGAGTATCTGCCGACAGAGTTCATATTTGATTAATAAGCAATTTATAGGGGATGAGAATCTTCCGCGGAGCCGCGGATTTCCGTGTTTTTTTCCGTTGGGAGTATCATTTTCGTGAATCGTGTAGATCCGTTGACAAAATTGTTTTTATATGGGGGGGCGGCTGGCAGCAGTATTGCGACAACAGCCGCCTTATTTTCGGCAGCATTTTGGCGCTACTTTCGTCACATCATTTGCATCAAGAACTGCTTCAGATGGGCATGGCTCGAGAGCAGCGTCATCTTACAACTCGGAACACAAAGACGCTCTTAACGCAATGTGGCAGTGAGCGCCCGGCGCGCTGCAGTTGCGCGATTGGACTAAATTAAACTCCCTGCGCACTGAGGTCCACTTAAATTTTGGAAAGTACATCAAGACTTACCGTATTTGCCGGTGTATAAGTCGACTCGGTGTATAAGTCGACCCCCTAAAATTCGACGGAAATTTACGATTTTATGATATGTCCTTTGTATAAGTCGAGCTCAATTGTTGCATTATATTAAACTTCAAAATTCAATCAGAAATATGCGAAATTTATTGACGAAATGTGTTCAAATTCGCGAGTTTGTAGCGAGCGATCTATACGCCATTTTAAATATTATTTACTTCATGACCCTGTGATATTACGCGCCGAGAGAGACTAACAACAATGAACACTCTTAGAAACTGGTTTATTTTTAGTTAAGAAACAACAAATTATAATTATAAAGTGATTGCCGGTACATAGAGTTCAAAATTCGTCTTCATCGTCGCTATTTCCGAAAAGCTCGTTCCATTCGTTTTCGTTTAGTTTGTCGTCATAAAGGGCATCTTCTTGGTCTTCTCTATCCTCAGTTTCCTCCTCCTCTTCCCAGATAAGGTCGTCTTCTGTCCCATCGAGAGTGTTTGGCGAATATTTTCTAAGTGCCAACGGCTCTTGCGCCATAAAGAGTCCGCCTCGGCTGGTTCCCCATGTCAGCCAGAACAAGTGAAAATTCGGCCTCTTCCCCTGGAAGTCTGGCCAAGTTTGGCGAATATTTTCTAAGTGCCAACGACTCAACCGCCGTAAAGTGTCCGCCTTGGCTGGTTCCCCATGTCGGCCACCACAAGTGAAAATTCGGCCTCTTCCCCTGGAAGTCTGGCCAAGTTTGGCAAATATTTTCAAAGTGCGAACGACTTAACCGCCGTAAAGTGTCCGCCTCGGCTGGTTCCCCGTGTCGGCCACCACAAGTGAAAATTCGGCCTCTTCCCCTGGAAGTCCGGCCAAGTTTGGCGAATATTTTCTAAGTGCCAACGACTCAACCGCCGTAAAGTGTCCGCCTCGGCTGGTTCCTCCGGTCGGCCAGAACAAGTGAAAATTCGGCCTCTTCCCCTGGAAGTCTGGCCAAGTTTGGCGAATATTTTCTAAGTGCCAACGACATTCATTTAGACATGGCGATTGAATGTTTACGTACCGGTAGTTATTGTCGTTGCTTGACGCGCGATGACTCGCACATTCGCTCAATACCCGGTACTTCCCCTTAGCAGTCATCGTCGCTGCCTGGCTTTCGATGTCCGTTATTGAGGTGAGAATATTTAAAATTGTTGCTGAGGATGCGTGTTAATGCGACGAACGCTTTATAATGATTCAGTTTCTCGCTGTTTGATGAGCCTGACAGACGCACACCCACGCACAATGAGGTGCATGAGAAACAGCCTTGGTTACCATCACATTTGAAGCGATGAATACGAAGTTAAATTTTATGACTCGGTGTATAGGTCGAGGTCGATTTTTTTCGGTCGATTTTCGATCGAAAAAGGTCTATACTAATATTTTTTAAATTTCAGCGACGGCTCTGTCACAATAATGCGATCAGCGCGGTGCAGTTGCGTGGTCGGCAACGCGCTACGTTTGCGCGTTCGGCGGTGCGCTGCAGTTGCGCGATCGGACAAAATTGAGCTCCCTGCGCACTTTGGTCCACTTGAATTTTGGAAAGTAAATCAGGAGTTTAAAAATATTTTCTAAATTTCAGCGACGGCTCTGTCACAATAATGCAACCAGCGCGGTGCAGTTGCGCTGTCGGCGACGCACTACGGTTGCGCGTTCGGCGGTGCGCTACAGTTGCGCGATCGGACAAAAGTGCGCAAATGAAAAAAATTCTTAAAAAAGTCTTGGAACGGATTAAAACATTTTCCATTATTTGTAATGGAAAGATAGATTCGTAATTTGACCGATTCGCTTCTCGAACCGCCTTCTGGAACGGATTGTGGTTGAAAACCGAGGCTTGACTGTATTATATTTACCTTAGCCTATATTATATTAGCAGGAATATTTTTTTAACAAAACTGTTGAAATTGAGTGATGAAATAAATGGTTTTGGGGTTGCTATACTGCCAGAATCCAGGAGTTTCCAGGGAGCTTTTCCCCCTGAGCCCCCTCCGGGGCATTGCCCCTGGCCCCCTGCGGCCCCCAATAGAGGCCTGTGGCCCCTGCAGACCCCAAAGGGGGCCTGTGGCGCCTGGCTCACTGCGACCCCCATTGGGTGGGGCCTGCGGCCCCTGGCCCCCTGCGGCAAGTGGGGGGGGCATGCGGCCCCCAGACCCCGGCTACTTTTCAGTGTTTTTTTTTTCATTTGCTGTTCTCATCCCTGATTTATCAAAAAGAAATTAGTACATGCATGTTTCAATTGTCTTAATTTTCTTTGTTTAAAGTCTACAAGAAAAAAGGATTAACACTGCACACTTTGCTTTTGTATGCTTCGTATGGTGATTATGAGAGTCATTTTGGAAAAGCATGACCAGATTCAACATGAAAAATATATACACAACGGATTTTCTTAAGTATGCGCAAGCTTCACTTTCTCTATTCATCAAAATTGCAGTTTAAAAGTGTTTAAGGAGTGTTTGTTGTTTATGCATTTTAATATCAACAGTGTTTTACTGATTTCTATATTTTCGACACTATTAAACGAGTCAATGAAAAATTGCCTTCATATACAGTTCAACAAAACAGTTTTACCCTGAATCTACTTTTTAATCATATGGGAAACAGTTTCCAAACCTAATCCACCATGTCCACCAAAATCCCTAACCATATTACGCTAAAGGTGTGGGATTCCACTTTGTTTTCCTGCTCACATAGTTTAACCACATGCTTCAGTTTAAATATACTTGTTTAGTCTGTCATATATATGATCAAGCTCGAAACAAAACGAGACAAAATAAAAAAATAAAAAATAGAATATTGGTAGCCTTAACTTTATTATGAACAGTGAAAACACTTATGACCAACCTCTTTGCCACTGAGCATGGATCTTATTCCGGTACACAGAGTAGCAGCGATCCAAAGCACTCAGGTAGCACTCAATAGATAGCTTGCCATCTACCACAGGATACTCTGACATGAGGTTAGGTTTGTAGAAGTCGTACGCATGCTGCATGTGGGTTCCTCGCAGACCTACGGAAGACACAATGTACACCATCATTAAGAGAACACACAGGTTTCACTGCTAAAATGTCAAAAGCCATTTAATAACTGAGAACCACAAATCTAGAAAATAGTGTCTGAACTATGTCAATTTTGAAAGAAAACAAACATTAAATGTATGAGTCTGTGGGTATATGACCATCTATCCTATACTCAACCTAAATGAGTAACCAAAAAGATTTTTTCAAAACCTTGAGAGTCTTACAGAATCACTATAAGGCAGTGATTCTCAACTGGTGGGCCAGGACCCAAAATTGGGTCGTAAAAAAAAATTATTTCGTACTCTGACAGGACAGAGGTGTACCAAGTTTCCACATGGAACAGGTAAGTGACGGTCAATGTTATTCACTTGTGCTCTGGTCACCAATTCACTTTGTGTACAAGCACATTGCAGCTCAGACTCTGGCTAGCAAGCATTATAATCTTAATTGAAAATATAGTCATAAAAATATGGAAATAGTTGCAGTATAAAGTATGATTAAAAGTATATGTATATTTTGAGAGTATTGTTGTCTTTAACCAATTCGAGGTTAAATGTCATACTGTTATACTTTCTGAATTTGAAAGCACTAATAATGCATTTTATTCATCTATCCCCCTCTGTGAGTCACCACCTTATCGTGGTGGAGGGGTTTTGCGTGTCCCAATGATCCTAGGACCCAAGTTGTCTGGGGCTTCATGCCCTGGCAGGGTCACCGAGGTGACAAAGCACGGCTCACAGATCCATGATGATTAATAAAAACGGATTTTGTTCTCCCTTGCCCAGACGCAGGTCACCGGGGCCCCCCTCTGGAGCCAGGCCTGGAGTTGGGGCTCGAAGACGAGCATCTGGTGGCCAGGCCTTCACCCATGGGACCCGGCCGGTGGGTCCCACTTCCCATGGGCTCACCACTTGTGGGAGGGGCCACAGGGGTCAGGTGCAGAGTGAGCTGGGCGGCGGCCAAAGTCGGGGACCTCGGCGGTCTGATCCCTGGCTTCAGAAGCTGGCTCTTGGAACATGGAATGTTGCCTCTCTGGCAGGAAAGGAGCTCGGGCTGGTGTGTGAGGCAGAAAAGTTCCAACTAGACATCGGACTTGCCTCCACACACAGTTTGGGTTCTGGTACAAGTCCTCTTGAGAGGGGCTGGACTCCCTCCCACTCTGGAGTTGCCCACAATGAGAGGCGCCGAGCAGGTATGGGCATACTTATTGCTCTCCGGCTGGGCGCCTGCACATTGGGGTCACCTCGGTGAACAAGAGGGTAGCCTCCCTCCGCCTTCGGGTAGGGGGACGGGTTCTGATTGTTGTTTGTGTCTATGCACCAAATGGCAGCTCAGATGACCCACCCCACCCATTTTGGAGTCCTTTGAAGAAGTGCTGGAGAGCACTCCTTCTGGGGACTCCATCGCTCTGCTGGGTGACTTCAATGTTCACACGGGCAATGACAGTGAGACCTGGAAGGGCATTATTGAGAAGGAACCCTACCGATCAGAATCCGAGCGGTGTTTCCAATCAGAACCCAAGCGGTGTTCTTTTACTGGACTTCTGTGCTCGACATGAATTGTCTATAATGAACACCATGTTCAAGCATAAGGGTGTCCATGTGTGCACCTGGCACCAGGACACTCGAGGCCGCAGTTCGATGATCGACTTTGAAGTCGTGTCATCGGATTTGTAGCCGCATGTTTTGGACACTCGGGTGAAGAGAGGGGTGGAGCTGTCAACTGATCACGACCGGGTGATGGGTTGGCTCCGATGGAGGGGGAAGATGCCGATCTGACATGGCAGACCCAAACGTACTGTGAGGGTCTGCTGGGAACGTCTGTCACAATATCCTGTGAGAAAGAGCTTCACCTCCGGCAGAGCTTTTCCCACATCCCGGGGGAGGTGGGATATATTGACCGAGTCAATAAGTCCGAGTGGACCATGTTCCAGGCCTCCATTGTTGAGGCGGCCGACCGGCGCAGTGGTTGGAAGGTTGTGCCTGTCATGGCAACAACCCCCAAACCCGCTGGTGGACACCGGTGATAAGGGATGCTGTCAAGCTGAAGTGGAGTCCATCGGGCCGTTTTGACCAGAGACAGCCGACAGGTACCGGATGGCCAAGCCGAATGCGGCCAAGCCAAATGCGGCTTCAGCGGTTGCTGAAGTGTGGGAGGAGTTCAGTGAGGCCATGTATAATGACTTCCGGACGGCTTTGAGAAAATTCTGGTCCATCATCCGGCGTCTCAGGAGGGGGAAGCAGTGCACTGTTAACACTGTACAGTGGGGACGGTGTGCTGCTGACCTCGTGACCATGTAGAATGACTTCCAGACGGCTTTGATAAAATTCTGGTCCACCATCCGGCGTCTCAGGAGGGGGAAGCAATGCACTGTTAACACTGTACAGTGGGGACGGTGTGCTGCTGACCTTGACTCGAAACGTCGTGAGTCGGTGGGGAGAATACAGTAATCCCTCGTTTATCGTGGATAATTGGTTCCAAAAACCACCCGCGATAAGTGAAATCCACGAAGTACGGTCACCAACAAGAAGTACTGGGCAGGCTAACGAGTTAGTGGAAAGGTGCTAATTCGCGATCGTGCTAACAGGCGAAAACGGACTTCTAAAGGAATCTAAAAGAACATTTGGAGCAACACTACAATGTCCTAAAGGTTAGGCACGTTTCCTCAATTTAGAAGTTTTATTTACTTTTAAATGTTTTTTTTAATTTGGAAAAAAAATCTGCGATGTAGTGAAGCCGCGATAAACAAAACGCGAAGTAGCGAGGGATCACTGTACTTCAAAGACCTCTTCAATTCCACTCAATTCAAATAGCAAGATAAAATTCATGAAGTTATGGTCACAAATGAAAATATAGTGAATCCTCAACAACTGAACCGTAGTGAGGGAACACTATTTACCTAAAATTAACTAAAAAAAGCAATGGCTGTATCATGGTGGTATTTACATAGAAGAAATGATAGGATTATTTCAACTTGATCACAGTGAGGTCTTATTATTAGGTATTAGGTTAGTCTCTGAAGAACAAATTCATACACTTTCTGACCTCGTTCAAAGGCCAAAGGCGCATTGGGCCCAATGAGCATCGCCACAGCACCGGCACCGCCTGTAGGTCTGGCACTTCCTGAGGCATAAACAGCAATGTCGCCGGCTACAACTAGCGCATAGCGGCCTGCAGCGAGAAATAAAGATAAACCAAATTTAAAAAAAAAAAATGTGTGTACTAAATAGCAATTAAATAAAGGCAGCACTGTTTGATCAAGAATAAAATACGTCATAGTTCACCTGATAATTATATTGACCTGTCTGTCAATGAAGATCAAAGTACTACTTGTTCTACTCGTTATGTGTGCGAGGGAGTTTTTTTTCAAAGCGTGTTCACTTACCATCCCATGAGCTGGATTCAACCCAGTTTACAGCATTGAAAAGTGCAGCTGTCCCACCATAACAGGCATTTGTGGTGTCAATGCCCTCCACATCAGTATTGCCTGAGTCCTCAAACAGCTGCATGAGGACTGTTTTCACAGACTTGGACTTATCAATTATGCTCTCAGTGCCAACTTCCAAACGGCCAATTGAATTGTAAGACAGGCTGTTCTTCTCCATCAGTCTTTGGACCACTGTCAGGCAAAGGGAGTTTATATCCTCACAGTCTGAACAAAAGCCCATGCAGGCTTGACCCAAGCCCACTGTGTATTTGCCAGTTGTAACACCATCAAACTGTTCCAGTTCAGCTTGGTCCACATACTGCGATGGGAAGTACAGTTCCATGGCAATGATACCCACATCTTTGGGCCACGGCCCCAAGCAGTTGTTAGAGGCAGAACCAGGCATCCTGTATAGGTTGAGAAGGTTTAACATTTACACTTATGGTTATATAAATTGAAATGAAGATAATTTAGTGCTCAGGTAATTACTAAGTTTAAATATTTACAATAAGTCAATTGAATTTTCTTGAGCTTGTGTAACATAAAATTGCAAATACAATTGTAAATAAAATTATTTTATTTTAAATGAGATGCAACTTTTTAGTAATATATTTACATGCAAAGTTTTTAGATTGCTTTTATTTTAAACGTGGGATTTAACTTGTTCAGAGGGCGAAAATGTAGCTATACAGCAAGATGACCACTTAGCAAGGAGATAATTGACCTCACCTCATAACATCATGAATGTGCACTTAAAATCGTTGTCAAGGCTTCAAACTCAATGGGCAACAAAAACTGCTATCGCTGTAATATGTAAGTTGACAAAAATGTGACGTCAATAACACCATCTACAATTACCAAAAACCACAGATAAGAAACACATAACTTTTGTAAACTGAAGCCAAGGAAGAAAATGAAGAAAACTGGGTGAAAGGTCAACGGGATTTGCCTAAAGTTAAGATAGGTCATTCATGGCAGTGCCGTCATCTAACTCCTTAGCGTAGGAAACGCAGCTATCACGGCTTCATGGTAAACACCACATTCTGAATAGGAAATCTGACCGAGCTACAATTAAGTGCAATTTTATTTGGACAAACTCTCATTGATGATGGTAAAGAGTCGTTTCCTACCCGGACAAAATAATTTGACGGACATTCTTTAGCGCTGTGTCAAGCTAGCTCACTTCGCTTTTGTTACATCTTGGATAACATCTTAGATTACAACGTCTTCTAATAATTCGTCCATTAAATAGTATTCACAATATGCAAAAATATCATATATACCCATGTTCAACCAAGCTCGTTTGAAAACATAACTGTCCACATTGATAAACAAGAATCCAACCGATCAAGCTTAACAGTAGACATGTGTATATTCAAATATATATATATATATGTATGCATATATATCTTACCTGTGTGAGTGTAACGCCAGTAATGTAACTTTGTTAGGACTGAATAAGTAGTAGATTTTAAGTTGCGGCAAACCCGGCAGAAGTGTATTTATGTACGAGGATGACAGAGAAACGTAACCGATGGACTACGCACAGGCTCTTCGACCAATCAGATGAGAAGGTCCATTGGTAAACGCGCAGTGCTACCAAGCGCGCAGATTTTCTGACCAATCAGAAAGTAAGATCTGTAAGCATGCACCAGAGCGATGACAATGGTCCAATAGAATCAAGTGCACGATGTCTGGTGAGAGGGGACAACCAATCACAGCATGAACGTAATTCCTGGCGCGGTAAGTAGACCTAGTCATAGGGAGCTGTAAACGTCTCGTGTGAGATGTTCGTGTGGAGGTCATGAGTTGGGACCTCAAAATGAATATACTCATAAATCTTGTCAAATGTGACCCTTTCAGTTATTAATATATTTATATACTATTTATATAAAATATGTATAAATACATTCTGAAGATTTTTTTACATTTACACAGGAAAACACTCAGAGCAGAATTTAAATTTTATTTCAAGCTTTTTTGTTAAGCTGTGTTTTTAATCCTTTGATAGGCCACGCAACAAACAACAATTGCAGTCAGCTAGCTAGAGTACTACATGATATGGAACATTTTGGACCCCTAAAAAAATACAACAAAAAGAAATTCAGTAATCCCATTATATTGCGTTTCATGCTTTGCAGACCTGCATTATCGCAGATTTTTTCCTATACATTATAAATATGATACTTCTCAATACTGTGAATCATATGTTTTGTGTTATTCATTGCTCTTGCTCCCTCAATATGCAGTATTATGTTTAACTGTAATTATATTGTTTGAGGTGTGTTGAAATGCCGTTTTTAAAAAGTACCATAAATGCTCTTAAAAAAATACCTAAAGTGCATTAGCATTGGACATTTCTAAATTATAGATTTCACTTATAAGGGAGGTAGTCTGGAATGTAACCTCCACGAGGGGGATTTCTACACTGCATACTTTTTGCGTCTTTGATAAATCAGTCATATTCCAGAAAAATATCTTTCTTCAAATCATTAACTAAAAATAAATAATCCCCAAACATATTTACCAAATCATTATCAATCGGGCACCGAAATCACTGCATGTAATTCGATTCATGATAAAGACATCCATCCATCCATTTTCTATACCGCTTGTCCCCATGGGTGTCGCGGGTGTGCTGGAGCCTATCCCAGCAGTCATTGTGCAGTAGGCGGGGGACACCCTGAACCAGGTGCCAACCGATCGCAGGGCACACAGAGACGAACAACCATCCGCACTCACACTCACACCGAGGGGCAATTTGGAGTGCTGAATTGGCCTACCAAGCATGTTTTTGGGATGTGGGAGGAAACCGGAGTGCTCGGAGAAAACCCACGCGGGCACGGGGAGAACATGCAAACTCCACACAGGGATGGTCGGAGGTGGAAACGAACCGCACCCTCCTAACTGAGGCGGACGTGCGAACCAGTGCGCCACCAAGCTGATAGACATATTTGGAGAAAATAAATTAAATTTGACACTTTTTGTCTCCATAGTTTTATTTGTGCAAATGCTGAAACAGTCACGCTCAAAGCTCTATTTTGAAAGTTTTTATCCATTTCATCCATTCTCTGAACAGCTTTATCCTCATGAGGGTCACGGGCATGTTGGAGCCTATCGGGCAATTGACGGAGTACACCCTGAAATGTTTGCCAGCCAATCGCAGGGTACACAAACAATTATTGGCATTCACACCGAAGGACAATTAAGAGTGGTCAATCAGCCTACTATGCATGTTTTTCAAATGTGGGAAGAAACTGCAGCTTTGAAAGTTATTTGAAAATTTTTATTTCAAGTTTTACGTATGTAAATGTAAAGAGTGAGTGAGACAGACCAACCAAGTGTTGGAATTACTGTATAAATGTATAAAAACGCATGCTAGTAAAGGGAAATGTGCTTTCGGGAGTTTGCAAACATATTTTTTAAGGTTGTGTTAAACTTATAATCATATTAATATCTAGTATTGGAGTGCTCGTGTGGATTGGTGGGTGGCGAAGAATGTGCAGGCAAACTGCATGAACTTGTTTTCTTCGAAGTGTTGTGGAATAGGTCCAGATAGGGAGTACTGGACGAGAACACCTCAAGGTCGGTGAGAAACGAGAACAGCACGTCTATGTGGCCGGGCTTCGCGGGGAAAACCCAACCGCCTGACCTCAGCAACACCTGGACGGGGAGGAGATGGCCATCGACCAATCATCTCACAATGTTTTGCATGCTTTAATATTCATATTGTGTTTCTTCAAAACTGGGCAACCCGGAAGAATGTGTCATCTTTTGGTGGTCACAAAAACGCACGAGCTTTAGTGTGAGGGACCTGGGACCCAGGCCTGTATTAGTGCGCTTTGTCAGGAATAAACAATTGGTAAATTTGGTCTGATTCATCTACTGGTCTTCTCTTTGACAGAACGAACTCGCAAAATTGTTAGGTGCGCCAGTGTGTGGATTAGGACATAGCAATTTATGTGTTAAGAGTTGATCGCAATTTGGAGCCAGATCAATAACTAGAATCCGTAACCTAACAATTTCTTGGTGACCGCGGACGTGATGTCAAGAGAAGGGTAATTGACAACTCGTGGTCTTTAGCCAAGACACCGGACAGTGTCAGGGACACTGTCTCCCGGTCGGCGAACCGTTTGGAATAAGCGCACAACGTTGAGCTGGTACGACGTCTCCTCAACCCTGAGCTCATCACCGATAAGGTAAGCAGAATACCTGTTACTATAAGTCGAAATGCTGCAAATTGAAAGAGGAAATTTAAGAGGAGACTGTCGTTCAGATCAAATAAGGTGTGCATGAAGTTAAGATACATACGGTGAATAAGTTTGGAACTTACGTGTGTAACGTGTACGGTAAAGTCAGGGACTTACGCGTACTACGGATAGGTCAGGGACCTAGTGCTTCGTCGTGGCGGACAAGGGTGCGGTGACGATCGTATTCAAATAGCTGGGGTTAATAAAGAGATCCCCGAGGGGAAGTGAGGCCTCCTCAAAAAATATCCGGTGGTAACAGTGAGAGATCAGACCGCTAAAATATCCAAAATGAACCAAATTGGGGGGAGAGTGTGTGTGCGCGCAGAGGATCCTCATGAGTGGGTGTGTATATCAGTGTGTGTGAGTGAGATGTGTGTTCTATGGAAGAAATCAGTAATGGAGAATGTTTAGGAGGCTTTTGAGCGATAATAGGGAAATTGAGAAGTGGACAATGTTGTGTTTAAGTTGGTTAGAGAAACTAAGATGAGCAAGGTGTGGCAGTAGAGAAAATAAGGTGTGTGACAGAAAGTTACTAGAACGGTGACTTGATAGGATGAGAATAAGAGACAACAAATGTTGTGTAGAAGACATTGAAAGATGTCGAATGTGAACATGATGAAGGGCGCAACAGCAAAGTTGGCCTGCCCTTTGAGAGGTTGAGACTGATGAGCGTGTCTGCACTCGCGCGTAGTCGCGGGTCTGGGCTGTGCGCGTGGGCCTGTGCTATGCTCGTGCGGGCGGTGGGCCGGCATCATGATTGTTGCAGGAAATGGCCAGCCTGTAACCGGTCAACATTGATGCCGCGACCCCCCCCCCTCGCACGGGGGGTGCTATAGCCCGGGCGGGGCAGGGACAGTGTGAGTTTCTCAGTGAATGTTTGAAGCGGTGAGATTGAGCGGTTGTGTGCGCGCTCGGTGTATGCGTTTATGTGCACACCCTGTGTGGGTGCAGGCGTGTGAGGAGGAAGACGGCATGGATCAGAGAATGTTCAAGAAAGGGGGGGCTAACTCGTAAATAATGAGGAGCTATTGGGAGTAATCTGTTTGTCCTTTCTTTAAGGTTAGGTTAGGTTAGCAACACGAGCGATTTAGAGGTTCAAAAGAAAGACAGTTAAAAGAAAATAACATTTTTGATTTGGACAATTGCAGGCTAACAAGAGCATGAGAAAGAAGGGTAGAGAAAGCAGTGAAAATAGACGAGGAAAGAAATGAATACAAGGGCATTTATCCATCTTTGCATGATGTGACAAACCCGAGTGCCCCGACACTCGGAGTGAGCTATGTTGGACCGCCGCCGTACGGCGACCCCGGAGTAATGGCTCCGGTGGTGACGCTGGGTGGCAGGATGGTAGTGGATGTCGAGGGCGAAGGCGAAAGGGCGGATCAGAGTATTGTACAGTTGATTGAACAAGCAGTAAATAGAGAGAGGCGACGTGCCCGGGAGGGGGACACATCCCGCGTGGACACCTCCACCCCCGGTCCGAGCCCTCAACTGTCCAATGTGACGAAAGGAGAAAGCTGGCATAGACTTACTGCCGAGAATGAGGCGCTAAAAAAGAAAATTGATCAAGCCGATGAGCAGCGTAGACAGGAAGCGCAGATGTTAAAATGGGCAACGGAGAAAGGGAGACGAGAAGACGCGAAGAGCGCGCGAAGACAGCAAGAGCGTCCACAGTGGGAAAGCAGCGAGGGTAAGGAAGAAGATGATGTTGTGATGCAACAGAGAAAAATGTTGGAGTGCGCGAATCAGGACAGTAGAAAGAAGTGCAGACAGGGAGAGAGAGAGAGAGAGAGACGGAGAAAATATAATTTGCGGAGTGGTCAGGGACAGATGACACAGGCCGAGGTGCAGAAAAATGAATTGATGTGTCCGCTGGTGACCACATCGTGCGGTCAGCACTACGAGCCCATGGTGCTCCGTGATGTGACCGCGATGATGGAAAAGATGCCCCCACTTCACAGAGGAGGCAAGGTGTGGCTAAACAAATTTTTGGCTCTGATGAGTGGGCAGAGCTGTACACTCGGTGACATGCGCCAGATGTTGGCAGGAGCATGCTCCCTAGTGCAATTGCAGGCAATTGAGGACGCAGCAGGGACAGCGAGACTGGGGAGGGAGGTGCCCTTGCCACAAGTAGCAGCGCCCCTGTTTGAAAACATTAAATTGACTTTCCCACAACCCACCGATCTGGCCCCCACTATGTTTCCTTATGATGTGAAAATGTCACCTGCACAACATTATGTAACATGTGTGGAGAGTTGGATTGAAACCACAGGTCGCCATCCGGCTCTCACGCACGAGGCAGAGGTGCTCTTCCGAACGGCGCTGCTGGATGGACTTCCGCCAGATGTGAAGAAGCAGCTAATGTCAGATCCTGACATTCTGGTTTGTGCCGAAGAACGATTTAAACGTCATCTTTTGCATCACTGCAGAATGTTCACTGAGTCACAAGCTAAAGTTGAAAACGAGACAGACGCATTATCTAAACAGTTGTTGAAATTACAGTTGGCAAAAATGCATGGTGAAGCTAAACAGTCTAAATCACAGAAAAAGGAAATGCAAATGTCACAGGCTCTTCAGGTGGTGGGGCGCGGAAGGGGCTAGTTCCGGGGCGGATACAGAGGCCGGGGAGGGAGTGCACCTGCTTACCCGGGGAGGGCAGCATACAAACCCCATTCGCCCAACGCATGTTTCATCTGCGGCGAAACCGACCACTGGGCAAAAGAATGCCCACAGTATCGACCGCGCGGAGCCACCCGCCCACAAACGCACGGAGGTCAGTACTACCAACATGATGATCTCTGGTGTGGACAATTTGAATAGGGCTGCCCGGGGAGCCAGGAAAGCAGTGGCCCGGCGGAGCCAATGCTTCATGTGACAGTGGAAGGAAAAACCTGTGAAGATGCTGGTGGACACAGGAGCAACTTATTCATCAATAAACACTGCCCTTCCTGTATCCTCACTGTCAAAGAAAACAACAACTTTAGTCAGCTTCTCGGGACAACCACGTACTCTGCCTTTTACCAAACCACTTGAAACTGTGATCACCCGGACAGGGTGTAGACTGTGGCACAAATACATCCATTCCACAGACACTCCGATCAACTTGATGGGAAGGGACTTGCTGTCAGCCGTTCAAGCCAGAATTCTGTGTGGGCCAGAGGGAGTGATTATTCAATTTCCAGATGGCGTCAGCATCCAGTGCTCACAGCAGCTACAACAACATGGTCAGTGGCTGATGGCGCCCCTACCGGCAGAAGCAGAAACTGCAACCATCTACTGGGCCAGGCTGGAGCCAGAGACCCCTGCTGGTGGCGGTGTGTTCTCGACCGACCTACTGTGGAAGCCCTGGATCTGCTCACTGGCGCCATACCACCCACCTGTTGATCCTTTGCATTGCACTCTATATTATGACCGAAAAAGTGATGATTTGTTTGAAGAAATTGAAGGGCACATGTGGGATTTCACTTCATCATCCATTTTGATTGGTAAAGAGGGAGTCGCAGCGGCAACTGAATTGACATATGAACAAATGCAGTGGTTCAAAATGACAGAGAAAGGGGTGCCACACATTTCGCTGGCTCTTGCCCCAGGACACGAGGCCAGACAATTGGGCTCAATGGTCAAGCAGTTGTTGCAACAGACCGATTGGCGGAAAACTCACATTCCTGATTTGTACTGGTCTGAGTCTCAGAATGCATACCAAATTAAACAACCCATGGCAGACACAGGATTGCTGGAGATGATGTTGGTGTCCCGCACACACGGTAGGGAGTTAACTGATCATGAGGACGCTGAAGTAATGCTGGCGGCCTTGCCCGACACACTGTGGTCCCAGGGTCCATTTGATGTCGGGTTTTGTCATTCGGTGGCCCCTATTGATCTCCAAATAGATGAGACGCAGCCTATCAAACGGCCTCAATATCGTTGGCCGAAAGAGGCGGACCAAGGCATGGAAGACACTCTGTGTGGCCTCTGGGACGCAGGGGTGTTGGAAGTGTCCGACGGCCAAATCGCACTCCTTGCTGTGGCGTTACCAAACTGGGTGGAGCTTGGGTCAAGGTGGACAGGAGCTTCATTGTGCACTGAGTTTGACAGAACTGAGGAGATTTGATAAAAAATTGAATAATGCGTAGAGCTACAGAGAAAAGCATCATAGTCAGAGATTGAACAGATTTGGATAAAACAAATAGGCTAAAACGGTAAGAAACAAGAGCGAGATCTGATATTTTGGCTCGTCAGGCTTAAGAAGTAGAAGTTGAGTTAGATACATTTTAGAATAGGACATTTGGACTAAAGTGGATTCAGTAAAGAGGAAGAGGGGCATTTTGGCATTTTAACAGGGATTGACAGCAAGGGGGATTGAGGATAGAAGATCTGGACAGCAATGACGTAAATTACATTAAAAACTGCCCATTCTAGGGAGAGGTGCTGGATGGTGTGACAGGCAGGATTTTTAGGAAGAGAAAAAGGGGGGAGTGAGACTCGCCAAGAGGGGCAATAAAGAGAAGCAGACTGAGAAACATATTTGAGCTAGACAACAGGAAAAAGGGGGACAGCCAAATGATGACGTAAAAATCCAGAGGGAATAGTCGGACCCATCTTTATTGAATTTAATTAGGATAATTAATAGAGATCGAGTTTGTAGGAGCAATCTGAGGTTATGGAGGCTCCCCTGACACGCGGGTCCCACAGTCGTCCCCCCCCAGATAGACATATATGACAATTTGCGATGAATCTGATGGGCGAGTTTATGGAAAATTGAATTGGAGATTTTACAATAGGTCATGTTGACAAGTACCGTATTTGCCGGTGTATAAGTCGACTCGGTGTATAAGTCGACCCCCTAAAATTCGACGGAAATTTCCGATTTTATGATATATCCTTTGTATAAGTCGAGCTCAATTGTTGCATTATATTAAACTTCAAAATTCAATCAGAAATATGCGAAATTTATTGACGAAATGTGTTCAAATTCCGGGAGGCCGTGCGCATGCGCAGTGGCCGGAAATAGCTCCAGCCGAGCGGATCGGCTGTTTATAAGCACTGCGGAGGAGATCGCGGAGCCTCATTCGATTTCCAGCGGCCGGCGAGCTCGCGCACGCCCCCCGGCACCACTGGGAGGCCGGAAATAGCTCCAAGCCGAGCGGATCGGCACTTTATAAGCACCGCGGAGGAGATCGCGGAGCCTCATTCACTTCCAGCGGCCAGCGCACTCGCGCACGCCGCCTGGCACCACCGGGAGGCCGTGCGCACGCGCCAAGTGGCCGGAAATAGCTCCCGCCGAGCGGATCGGCTCTTTATAAGCACCGCGGAGGAGATCGCGGAGCCTCATTCGACTTCCAGCGGCCGGCGAGCTCGCGCACGCCCCCCGGCACATCCGGGAGGCCGTGCGCACGCGCCAAGTGGCCGAAAATAGCTCCCGCCGAGCGGATGAAATCGCGGAGCCTCATTCGACTTCCAGCGGGCCGCGCACTCGCGCACGCCGCCCGGTTCAAATTTTCTAAGTGCCAACGGCTCTTGCGCCATAAAGAGTCCGCCTGTCGGCCAGAACAAGTGAAAATTCGGCCTCTTCCCCTGGAAGTCTGGCCAAGTTTGGCGAATATTTTGTAAGTGCCAACGACATTCATTTAGACATGGCGATTGAATGTTTACGTACCGGTAGTTATTGTCGTTGCTTGACGCGCGATGACTCGCACATTCTCTCAATACCCAGTACTTCCCCCTAGCAGTCATCGTTGCTGTCTGGCTTTCGATGTCCGTTATTGAGGTGAGAATATTTGAAATTGTTGCTGAGGATGCGTGTTAATGCGACGAACGCTTTATAATGATTCAGTTTCTCGCTGTTTGATGAGCCTGACGGACGCACACCCACGCACAATGAGATGCATGAGAAACGGCCTTGGTTACCATCACATTTGAAGCGATGAATACGAAGTTAAATTTTATGACTCGGTGTATAAGTCGAGGTCGATTTTTTTCGGTCAATTTTGGATCGAAAAAGGTCGACCAATACACCGGCAAATACGGTATGTCCAAATGTGAAGAGTTACTATTAGGAGTCAATGTTTGCCTGCACACTAACATACTAATTTTGCTTAGTGTGGGAGGAGAGCTGAGTGATAGAGACGGATGTGTGTGTCTGCGAGTGTGTGGATGGGTGCGTGCGCATGAGATCATCTATGACTGTGTGTGCGCAGTATGATTGGCCAGAGAGGTCTGAAGTTGGGGTGATGTGTTTGGAATTGTGGATAAAATTCCTCTCACCTGAAGGGGTGGTACAGACTGGAGGGTCTGGAACTGGTAAGTGATGAGTTCTGACCAGAACCATGGCTCAATGATCAATCAGGGGCACCATCGACAACAAAACGGTGTGATGGAGAAAGCCCATTTCAGTGATATGGTCAGACAAGACAGAACTAGTATCGAACAGCAAGACTTTGGACGATTTGACGTGTGACGACTTTGAGCTCACCCGACGGGGTGACGGACTAGGTGGACAGTGACCAATTGTTTGACGCTTGAACGTGTTTGCGACAATAGCACGCTCTGCTTTGTTTTTCTGTGTGACTTGATTTTATTTTATTTTTTGCAGCATCAGCTACCAGCCAAGGAGCGGATTGCGCGTTGCTTGCGTAACTTGTTTTCATTCTTGCAGGTTGTCGATTGCGTTTGTGGAAAGTTTGTGTTGGATTTACAAGAATATGTTAACCCTTGCCCTTTTGGTTTTTTATGATGAACTTGTTGATGACATGGTTTTCAGGACATGATCCGCGGGCGCCAGGATTCATTTTATGACTGTTTTAATTTTGATACTTGATGTCTGTTTTTGTGTGTACAAATGTCCGCTGTTAGCCGGGCTATAAGCTCACTGACAGGAGTGCGATGATTTTTGTTTGTGTTGCCGAGTGTGTGTGGTGGACAGTCAAGTTTCAAGGACTTGGGGTGATGGTCCCGGGGCCCAGATGGTAACTAGAGGTTCCGTGGGCCTGTCTACAATGAGTGTGGTGATGAGAGGGGACGCTTTGCAGGTTCCTTTTGATACGACACATTGGGTGAATGTGTCAAAGGGGGAGTGGTAAAATAGAAATGGGTGAGTAGGTTTCAATGTGTAATTGTGATATACTTTTTTTTTTCCAAATTCACTTGCTTTCAAGCTTTAACAGGACATGCGAGAATTCATCCAGCAGTTATGGAAGGAGCAGAGGAAGACCAGTGACATCTGGTTGTGGTGTGGAGATGACAAATTATAGGATCACTTGCCGAAGAATGCATCAGGTATCTGTGCCCTCGTGTCGTTGATAATGCCTGTGGTGGTTGTCCCCATTGAAATACAGAATCTCAATTGGAACCTGGAGTCCCCACTGGCGGGGCTCCTGAAGCAAGCAAAAGAGACGTTTTGCCCCCGTGGTTGAGCGACGACGATCCAACATATATTGACACTATAGGAGTGCCCCGGGGTGTGCCAGATAAGTATAAACACGTTAATCAAGTGTTCCCGGGATTCAAAAGTATCTTCCTATGGATCACTCCCAATAAAAATGTAGACCGTACTGATTACTTTCATTACAATGTCCAACGACTGGGTAATTATACAGCGGAATCATTTGCCGCAGTTTATGAACAATTGGCTGCAACGTCGTTAATGGCGTTCCAAGATAGAATTGCGTTGGACAGGCTATTGACTAAGGAACATGGTGTGTGTGGAATGTTTGGTGATGCATGTTGTACTTTCATCCCAAACAACACGGCACCAGGAGGCCGACTGACCAGGGCGTTGGAAGGACTAAGGACACTGAACAAAAAGATGAAAGATCATTCAGGCCTACACACCGATATTTGGTCTGATTGGATGAAAACGTTCGGAAGCTGGAAAGGCCTCATCATGTCTGTGCTTGTTGCTGTGGCTATTTTTACTACAGTTATGATTTTATGCGATTGTTGTTGTATTCCATGTATTAGGTCACTCACTGTCCGGTTGATCAAGAAAACCGTTGGCCCGTTGCCACCGATGGGCCAATATACCCTGGTGACTCAACATGAGCAGCGGGGGGAAGGAAGGACCGATAGCGCGCTGGTAGCTGTTTGCTAGAGTAACGGGTGATGACCTCATAAATGAGGTCATGAGAGGGAATAAAGGAAAATGTGCTTTCGGGAGTTTGCAAACATATTTTTTAAGGTTGTGTTAAACTTATAATCATATTCATATCTAGTATTGGAGTGCTCGTGTGGATTGGTGGGGGCCGAAGAATGTGCAGGCAAACTGCATCAACTTGTTTTCTTCGAAGTGTTGTGGAATAGGCCCGGATAGGGAGTACCGGAGGAGACCACCTCAAGGTCGGTGAGGAACGAGAACAACAGCACGTCTATGAGACACGGCTTCGAGGGGAAAACCCAACCGTCTGACCTCAGCGACACCTGGACCGGGGAGGAGATGGCCATCGACCAATCATCTCACACTATTTTGCATGCTTTAATATTCATATTGTGTTTCTTTAAAACTGGGCAACCCGGAAGAATGTGTCGTCTTTTGGTGGTCACAAAAACGCACGAGTTTTAGTGTGAGGGACCCGGGACCCAGGCCTGTATTAGTGGGCTTTGTCAGGAATAAATAATTGGTAAATTTGGTCTAATTGATCTACTGGTCTTCTCTTTGACAGAACGAAATCGCAAAATTGTTAGGTGCGCCAGTGTGTGGATTAGGACATAGCAATTTATGTGTTAAGTGTTGATCGCAATTTGGAGTCAGATCAATAACTAGAATCCGTAACCTAACATAATACACAAGAAGTAATCAGTTTGCTTGCCATCAAAATGAATTACTCATGCAAGTACTGTAATTTCACCTCACCTTTAATCCCTGCATTTGTTCGTCATTTGAGGATTCACAGAAATTTAGCTAACTTCAGATTTCCATGTGGGGTAGCAGAATGCTTTGCCACTTTTTACACACGTGGCGCCCTTCAAATTCACATGTACCGCTCTCACAAGAGGACAGCTAAACCAGGACTTGAAAGGCAAATTGATGGAGTTGCCTCGGCTTCCACTGTTGAAGGTTGTAGCTTTATGTCAGCTCGATCAACTCGTATACATTTCCGGCAAAAAAGACAACTTGTGGGGCAGGATCAGGCTATTTCTGGGTTGAACCACACCCACTTCCGGGTTAAATCCCATTCAGAGTACGGATGTTGATAATCTAGTTGATTGAACAGATACAGATAATGGTGTACTCACTCATCCCTAGTAGCCAACTCGTTTGTCATTGCTGCTATTTCAGCTTGCTTGCTATACATGTGTCAATTTTTGTTCATCTTTCACCAACTCAGTTACTATATCTGCTCCTTTTATCTGTTTTATGTACTGCTTGGAAGATATGTATACTCCCTGCCCTGTTTTTACAGTCATTCATCTGAAGCAGATCATTTATAAAATGGATTGCTGTGAAATATGATTTTTGTAATGTCTGACTTTAAGGAGAGACAATCCTGACTGCAAAAAAGTGGATGCTGTCGATCGAGGGGAGGGTCATAATCCCACCTGCTGCTCACCTGGCTGTCTTCACCACTGCCTTGGCCACTCTCTTCGCCTGTTACTATGTTTTCAACCTAGAGTATCAGGTGGAAGCCTGCACAACATTGGAGTTTATTCAGAGGTATTAACTGATGAAATTATATACCTAACTTTATTCCAACTGGCATTTTCTATATCTCTCTTCTATAAGTGTTATTCAGGCAGTATTATCACCCCTTAACTGATGAAATTATATACCTAACTTTATTCCAACTGGCATTTTCTATATCTCTCTTCTATAAGTGTTATTCAGGCAGTATTATCACCCCTTAATAGTAAAATAAATGTAATGCAAGTATAAAATACTGCAATATTTTATTTATTTAATTAAAACAATTTATTTTTATCGATTCTTTTCATTAATCCCCCCGCAATCACAGTTGTGATTTGCTAATTGATTACTCATTGACATGTACATAATGTCTCAACCTCTAACTCCTATACTCATTTCATAGGTTTTTGGTCAGAACTAATCCTGACTCCACCAAGTGCAGTGCCAAGGAGCAGATGAGCCGGAAGACTTCATACATGAACCCCCATGTGATCTCCTTCATCAGGGACTTCATGGAGTTTGATTGGCTAACTGACTAGGTACAGGTGAGGTTCAGATAATAACTTTTGCATAGAAAGTTCAAGATGGTTTATTTAAAGAAGTCATCTCAAATAGTTATGTTAACTCGTGGTTGTTTTTTTCCCCCATTCATTCTTAATGGCACATTCAACATTTCGCATTTACGTCGTTCCAGTTTGAATTTTTTTTTTCTCCGATTTAACTTGCGACATATTCCAATCGATTTTTAACCGTCTCACGACTAATCGTTACATCCCACTAATAATATAACTCCAACCTTGCTAATTGCATGAGTGTTCCTGCAGCCAGTGACACACTTCCTATCAGGAACAAGTATCTTAACATGACACCGACATCACCATCATAATTCTTAATGTGTTTTCTTCTTTAATTTCAGGGCTCCTGTTTTGTCCAAGCCCAAGGAAGTTTTGTCTAAAAGGTTTGGTAATGTGCTTTATGTTCCTGTTCACCAAAAAATACATAATCCCGTTAACACATTTTTTGTCTGTAGTTAAGTGAAATATTTTAGAATATGGGTCATTCTATTAATGATTAATATTAAATCACTGATTTGGCATTTAAATTGTACAGTGAGAAACTTAATTTACAATGATTACCTACTGTTAATAGTACTGGATTGCCATATACAATACTGTTATATGTATTGTATGTTACATTGTATGTTGTAATGACCACTTCATTTGTTTGTACAGTAAATAAACCAGTAATGTAAACGCAACTGAAATCGCAGTATTTCATTGATATTCATTCTGCAGTTAAACAACTAATACTGTAAATGCAACTGACATCACACTATTTAACTGTTATGTAGCATACAGTTAAACTACCCAATACTGTATATACAACCAAGACCACAGTATTTAACTGTTTTTTGCTTTACAGTAAATACACCAATACTGTAAAGTACATCTACTGTAATATGTATTTACAGTAAGGTACTGGTTAATTGCTGCCAGTTAATTACTGTAAAATGTTTTTACAGTAAGTTACTGGTTAATTGCTGCCAGTTAATTACTGTAAAATGTTTTTACAATAAGTTACTGGTTAATTGCTGCCAGTTAATCACTGTAAAATGTTTTTACAATAAGTTGCTGGCTAATTGCTGCCAGTTAATTACTGTAAAATGTTTTTACAATAAGTTGCTGGCTAATTGCTGCCAGCTAATTACTGTAAAGTTTACAGGAATTTTTTTACAGTGTAGGTTGAAAACATAGTAACAGGCGAAGAGAGTGGCCAAGGCAGTGGTGAAGTCAGCCAGGTGAGCAGCAGGTGGGATTGTAACCCTCCCCTCGATTGACAGCATCCACTTTTTTGCAGTCAGGATTGTCTTTCCTTAAAGTCAGACTCTACAAAAATCATATTTCACAGCAATCCATTTTATAAATGATCTGCTTCAGATGAATGACTGTAAAAACAGGGCAGGGAGTATACATATCTTCCAAGCAGTACACAAAACAGATAAAAGGAGCAGATATAGTATATGAACAAAAAGTGACACATGTATAGCAAGCAAGCGGAAATAGCTGCAATGACAAACGAGTTGGCTACTAGGGATGAGTGAGTACACCATTATCTGTATCTGTTCAATCAACTAGATTATCAACATCCGTACTCTGAATGGGGTTTAACCCGGAAGTGGGTGTGGTTCAACCCAGAAATAGGCTGATCCTGCCCCACAAGTTGTCTTTTCTGCCGGAAATGTATACGAGTTGATCGAGCAGACATAAAGCTACAACCTTCAACAGTGGAAGCCGAGGCAATATATTCCTATTCTATATATATATATATATATATATATATATATATATATATATATATATATATATATGTGTGTAATAGGAATTTTCAATGTTCATTCATCAATAAAAATACAGTAGTTTACTTTTCTATTTACAGTACTATACCGGCTATTGTGATTTTTTTACAGTAATGCTTTGACGATGTTCACGAAGTTTAACTGTAACCATTACAGCAAGCTAATGTAAAAATCATACACAATAAGGTCACTGTGTTTAATACAGTAAGTAACTGTAGATTTCACAGCCATTTTTAACAGTCGACATTGACAATAAAATTACAGTAAGTTTACTTTACTATTTATAGTACTATACTGGCTATTGTGATTTTTTTACAGTAATGCTTCGACTACTGTGTTTTTCACTGTAATACTTATCCTACTGTGATTTTGTCATGTTTACGAGGTGTAACTAACACTTACAGCATTCTACTGTAATAATCATACACAGTAAGGTTACTGTGTTTAATACAGTAAGTAACTGTAGATTTCACAGCCATTTTTAACAGTGTTGATAAAGGGCTTTCATTGCTACTTTGCTGACATGGAGGAGAAATCTGCACAGCTGAATTGGGTGAGAAACCCATTTCGCTTGTCTGAAGCAAAGAGAAGCAAGCCTCCTGTCACTCACCAGGAAAAACTGATGGAAGTGGCATCTGACCAGATGAAGTTTGGCGCATCCACTCTCACACAGTTTTGGGTGTGTGTGAGGCAGGAGCGCCCTGAGCAGGGACAGAATGCTTTGGAGCAGTTGCTGCCCTTTGCCTCCACATATTTATGTGAGACCTCCTTCTCTGCAATGACTGTGATCAAAACAAAGCAAAGAAACAGACTGAGCCTGGAGAAGAACTTGATCACAGCAGTTGCCTCCCTGCCACCAAGGATGACAAAGATCCTCAGTGAGGTACAAGCCCATGTTTCTCACTAAAATGTAGTATGAGTGCAAAAGACTCATTCAAGCTTCAAGACTGTTCAATGCTTGTTCAATGCTTGTCAAATCAAAATCAAATGTTCAATGCAACAATTCAATTTTAAGAGAAAAAAAAGTTTCATTTTTTTGTAACCCAAAAGAGGTAAAGTTGATTATTTTTTATGAGGAAATCTTTATTTATTATTAAGTTATCAATTTATTTTGTAAACAAGATATTATTTATTTATAATTAATTTATTTTTGTGAACACACTTTTAGTTATATGTATATTTTTATATCCTTGCAAGAAATTATTACAAGAAAGATTAATATAAATAAGCAGTGTTCTGCATACAGTATTTGAGTTTTGAAAGGGTCTATGCCTTTTTGGTGGTCACTGTTTACTGCTTTGTTTGTTTTTGGTTCGATATGCATTGTTTGAAACATAAATGTGTCTGTCAGGTACCTTGCTACAAGTTGTTTAACTTTAATAAATCAAACACTGATGGCACAATCCTGTACCTCTTTCTTTTCGACCAGAAATGTGTTGCGCTGGTCAGGGGGTAAATGGCTGAAAAAATATTTCAAAGGGGGTACATCACTGAAAAAAGTTTGAGAACCACTGATCTATGTCACAGTCACTTCGACAATTTCCAGGATGAACTTCAACGATCACATACAAACGGATCGATTACTCCTCAATTCGCAATTTTATTCAAAAATTAACAACAGTTTCCTAAAATACAAGTCCATCTTTATCAAATAGATTTTGGGACCCCATAGTGTCTTTACATGCCCTTTAATAAGATAACCCTGACACTGAGAAACAGTGAGGAACAGAGAGACAAAGAGAGCGAGTGAAAGAGAGAGCACAACTGTGCACAGCAACAGCATGGATGGAAGTGTCACTTCTGCTTCAGAACATTTTTCTTCAAAAACACAACTTTTGATAAGTTGATAACATGGTGGTATGCCTTTACCGGTACTGATCAAATTACGTGAATGACCCATACCTAAAAGTTGAACCAAATTCGATACCTCCTCCTATTTGGAAATGATTGATTTCTTAAGTGAGAAAAAAAAATAGGATAAATAATTAGATAATTCAAGGATATCAGATAGAAAAATTAGACAGAAGCATATGGAATGTATCCCACTGACCTATAAAGATGTGTTTTTTTGTTTCCACTTGAATTAGTTAATATTTAATTAATTCCAAGGAATGTATTTACCGTATTTTCCGGGCTATAAGTCGCTCCGTAGTATAAGTCGTACCAGCCATAAAATGCCCCAAAAAGTGAAAAAAAACATATATAAGTCGCTCCGGAGTATAAGTCGCATTTTGGGGGGCAATTTATTCGACGAAATCCCACACCAAAAACAGTCATGAACGAGCAACAACAGGCTAAACGATAGCAACAACAGGCTAAACGATAGGTATGCTAACGTGACAAACACAAACAAAGAGCTGAGAACGGGCCCGACGTAACATATAGAGTGATTAAGGACAACTATTACATGAATAACATGTTTATAAACCCATCGGTGTCACTCCAATTCATTAAATCCATCGATCGTTCGATACGATAGCAACAGGCTAAACGATAGGTATGCTAACGTGACAAACACAAACGAGGAGCTGAAAACGGGCCTGACGTAACATATAGAGTTATTAAAGAAAACGATTACATGAATAACACGTTTATAAAATCATCGGTGTCACTCCAATTCATTAAATCCATCGATCGTTCTTTGTCAACAATGGGTGCGCGCGGCTGAGGGCGCTTGCACTTCAAAATATTCCACAGGCTCATTTAACGATAAACTATATTTCAAATAACTATAATATAAGCAATAATATTATCAAACCATCCGTGCACTTTAAATCCATTAAATCCATCGATCAAATTCCTCGTCCTTTGTCAACATTGCCGCGCGTGCGCCCTGACGTCAGCCTCGTCTTTATTCCACAGATCTAGTATATAACTATATTGTAGCGTTAACAAAGTACAAGGATAGACGTGGGTTTGGTAAACGACTCTTTATTAAACAAAACAAACTTCCAAGCGTGTGGCGGCGTGGACTTCCAGACACGAGAGCTCCATGGCATAGGACCGGGCGTGCGTAATGGCCATGTCCGAGCCCCATGCACCGTTCGCGGACAGCCACTCGGCCGAGCGCCGGCCCCCGACTCAGTAGAGTAGGACCAGGCGTGCGTAAAAGCCATAATAGTTTTTCGAACCTTCTATGTCACTCTAAATCCTTAATTCCTTCAAACTCTTTGTCCTCCGTGTCACTTAGAAATGATCGCCGCTAATGATGCCGGTAGTCCTTACGTGGGTACGTTTGTCCTTTATGTAAACAACCGCCGCGCCGTGCCACTGACGTGACTTGAAATAGTAATCCCTTGGTACATAACGGTTCTCCAAACTTTCTTTCTGCTGCTCGATTACTGTTTTCAGCTGCATATTTTACAACTTGAAGTTTGTGACTTGCAAAATATGAGTTTCTTTTTCGTGCCCTTTTTTCTTAAGCCCACCCAGTTGATGAGTCACGGCCAATGGTGAAATTTAGAGCGCCCTCATCCAGTTTCGTCTGAAAATATAATTTTTTTTTCAGATGTAGTTTTTTGTTCTGTTTATTTGGTTGTTTTATCAAAGTCTGCTTTATTGTCGATTTTTTTTCATATACCAAGACACACAAAGAGATTGAAATTACGTTCCCACTATCCCTCGGTGAGATAGTACACATATGCATACAAGCAACACAAAAAAACCCAAGAAGGCACAAACAATGAATAAATAAGAGTGTTGAATAAATGATAAATAAACAAATAATAATAAACAATAATAAATATAAGAGTAGCAAAAATGGAGCAAGTGTACATACAGCAGACAGTGGATTTGGATATGGTGCTTTAAAGTGTTAATTGCTTTATGTGATGTTTTCTCTATTTTTTATGTTTTGAATATGTTCAAGATAAAGATATAAAAGCATGTGAAGTGATCAACTATACTAAAAATAACATGGGAAGTGGTCAACTATACTTGTAAGTGATGTCTTAATGATCAAGTAAAAATTTGTGAAACAAAACATATAGAAGTCGCTCCTGAGTATATATCACCCAAACTATGAAAAAAAACGCGGCTTATAGTCCGGAAATTACGGTAGTTTCACATGCACGAAGTGTACAATGGTTGATTAGTTGATTGAATCATGCAAGTGACGGACAGTTGTGAACATTCCGTTGTGGTGGGAGAGAAGATTGTAATAGGTCATTGAGACGGTGGGGGTTGCTGTTGGAGCTTCTGTCTGTGCAGGATATTGTTTGCTGGACCACAATAAAAGGCAGTGGCAGGCAGTGTGTGTGTGTGTGGGGGGGCATTCTCAGTAGTTTGACCGTTTGCTGGACGATCCTCTCATTTACACTTGAATTCTTTACAGGGGTTGGTTGCACATCTGATGTTATGTCCTGTTTGATACTTACCTCACCCATTCCTCAAATTGTGATACACTGCCTTCAAAGCCCACAAATATAGCTAAAAACAACTTATACGTAACGTTATTGATGCCTCATCTGAGAAATTTCACCCAAGCACAGAGAGAACCATGCTACAGTTATGCCATCTAATGAATACAGTATATAACATCACACATCAACACGATGAATAACAAACTATAGTTTATTTATCTTTGAATACAGTATAGAAACAATGAATGGACAAACATTCCTTGGATTCAAATATTGTCAGCAGAATGTTTGAAACGATTTCAAAGGCATAGTAGAAATACTAAAACAGCATAAAATTAAAATATGCAAAAGGGCAGTATTTAACTTTCCTGTATTTTATGGACATAACATTGTAAAGAAAAAGTACACACACGCTATACCTGGAATACAAACAGTAAACAATCTAAGCGGCAACTTTAAACACAGACAAAACAGATGCGACATGAACATTCCAAACCTGTCCCCATACTGTTGTCTTCAATTGCAGTTACTGCCAGGTTATATTCCTTTGAATTACTCAAATTCTGTAAGAACTGCTTAACAGATGTTAACAGTTAGATCCATCAGTGGTTTGGAACTTGACAAACTGATATAAATAGTGCTAGAGATAATGCGGAAGGGTGTCCCGCTGATGTTGTTGAAGTGACGTGTGAACACCAGTTTTGCTATTACTTGGTAATTCTCTCCCAAAGAGACAGCAGCAATCTGCCTGCCTGGGCATCTAACTCCTACAAAAAAAGAAAGAAACAGAGTACTTAAAATTATTTTAAAATGAAAATGCAGAAGCAAAGTAGGTGTTGTGACCAATCAACCACAGATTTCTGGTATAGCTGAACGACTATCTAGTATGTATTAAAAGATATTTGAAGCTATTCTAGACTTATGCCTAATTAACACTAACTGAGGAACGTTGCGCTGTCCGTACGGAATCAATTCACACAGACTGCGGTGCATGTTTTATAAATTGAAAGTGATAGTGAGAAAAATAGAAATGGGTGTTGTGCATCATTATACGGTATGTTTCGGACTTTAAGTCGCAGTTTTTTTCATTGTTTGGCTGGGGGTGCGACTTATACTCAGGAGCGGCTTATATGTGAAATTACTAACACATTATTACTTGATCATGAACATATTACTTACTTACTAGTATATCACTTCACGTATTATTTTCACACTAAACCACATAAGGGCGCTCTAGGCCTGTGGAATAATTGGAACTGCAACTGACGATGAGTCTGACGTCAGCGCCACATCTACTTCGGGAGTCAGCTGAGTCATTTATAATTGACACAGTGGACGAAGATTTCGATGGATTTAATGATTTGGAGTGACACGGATGGTTCGATAAACTTGTTATTTATGTTATAGTTATTTGATATATAGTTTATATACCGTAAATTTCGGACTATAAGCTGCTACTTTTTCTCAAATTTTGAACCCTGCGGCTTATAGTCCGGTGCGGCTTATATAGGTTTTTTCCCATGATGTTTCTCATGACTAATACACATACACTCATAATAAGGCTGTGGACCGCTGTTGAGCTGTTATGTTAATAAAAGTTACGCATCCCTAAATAATCATCTCTTTCCTGATAATCATCTTTGTGTATATTCTCTTACAAATGGTAATTAAACATTAAAAACCTTACGCAATCATGCGGCGACTTTACATGCATTTTTTCTAATGCCCATCAGGGCGGGCTCGAGCAGAAAAGATAAGCGTGATAGAGGTGGAATGTATGCATCGAGGAAGACAGTTGTGGCGCGTTGTGCACGAGGAAAGTTAGCGTAAACAGAGCCCAATGATGGAAGACACCTGAAGGCGTGCGTATGACACAGCTTTCAAGTTAAAAGCCATTGAGCTGGCTGATAAAGAAAGGAACAGAGTGGTTGCACGTAAACTTGGAATAAATGAATCGATTTATAGTGGCCCTCCCACTTGAATGGGAGGCTTGGATGACCAGCGGCGAGAAATCGTTTACAAAAACTGGACGCATGGGAAGAGCAACTTTCGCACAAGTCTGCCAGTGGATCCTGACAGCGTGGAGCAGTGTGAAAAAAATCCACCATCACCAACGGGTTTCGAAAAGCCGGTCTGCTGCGTGACATAGAGGAGAGCACAAGCTCAGGAGTGAATTTAGCTCAGGACGAGAGTGATGAAAGCGACAATGAGAAAGAGTGTTGCGACGTACATCTGGCGCTATTCCAATCGGACACTGAGGAGGAAGATTTTGCTGGTTTCAGTGGACAAGAGGAAGACAAAGATGGCTCTCAGTGACTTTGTTGACTGGAATGTTATTTTTTTGTCCGGCTAGTTAGTGCTGTTACTTCCGTGTTTACAACAAAATGTTAATGTTATTAAAACCTTAGCCCAGCTAGTTATGTTACTTCCGTGTTTACAACAAAATGTTAATGGTATTAAAACTTAAGCCCAGCTAGTGCTGTGACTTCTGTGTTTACAATGAAATGTTAATGTGATTAAAAGTTTAAAAAGGCTTTCTGTGTACTGTCTTTCTTTGTAAATAACCCGTGCTCACGTGCGGCTTATATAAGTATAAAACTAGATCGCGAATTTTAGCTGGTGCGGTTTATAGTCCGGTGCAGCTTATAGCCCGAAGTTTACGATAGTTATATAGGTCTGTGAAATAATTGGAACCGCAACTGACGACGAGTATGACGTCAGCACCGCATTCACTTCCGGAGTCATCATCTAAAGCTGACTTTGACTTTGATCTTATAAACCCCTTTATAAGTGACACAGAGGACGAAGATTTCGATGGATTTAATGATTTGGAGTGACACAGATGGTAAGCTAAACTCATTTATGTTATAGTTATTTGAATAACTCTTAATATGTTACGTCAGGCACGTTCTCTGGTTTCAGGTAAAAACCTGAATAAGGACCCCGGATTACGCCTTTTAACCCAAATATCTCATCGTATAAATTTGATCAGGTAGTAACCCTTTGAACAAGTACTTGCATGCGTGGCATCCTCGCGGCCTAGCGACTAGTGAGCCTAACTTCAATACATTTATTTCTCTGTAGTGTTTTCACATTATTTTCTGTCTTGATAATGTCAGTGTGTAAATAGACACGCGAGTACGTCTGACACGCAACTCGCCAAAAATACACAAGGAGTGTAAACGATAATGGAAAAACTGAGACAAAACCCAGCAGCACCCCTTTGGAATGAGGAGAAAACCGTTTGCTTTATTCCTATGGTGACTGACATAAATACATATATTGTGTTTTATTGACGGAAGAAAGGAACAATGGGAAATTACGTCTATTTGTGTCGCTGTTTCAGTCGGGATATTGAAATTGCCATTTACATGGAAGTAACTGTCTCAGGGTTATTCTGAATATTTCAGAAACCGGAATTTTGACTTTAACTTGAATAGTAACTGCATGTTAATACAGTCACTGCAAATTGACTCACAAATAAATGTTCATCAGGATCAAATATGAATTTTGGAATTTCAGTGAATACCATCAGGATGCAGTGGACATGGTCAGACAGGCATAGGCCCCTTTTACACAACACTATTCCAACGTAGTTTGCTATTGTTGTACTTGGTTCTACCTACCGTAGTTCAGGGTGGTTTACTTACGTTTACAAAAGAAAGCCTTAAAACATTGTCATTGTCAAAAAATATATATTTTTGTTTGACCAGTTAATGGTAATGACATCATTAACATTAACTGGTCAAACAAAACAAAACAAGTTTTTTTTTAATTCAAATTAATGGAAACCTGTCATTGCAAAAACGCATTTCATATCCTGGATTAATTTATCTGAATTAGGTCACAGAATGTATTGCATTCCAGACTGTACGTTCACTTGTTTTCTTTATAAAACAGAAAAGCACAAACTCACCTGTCCGTCTCTGCTGATTTGAACCTTCTTGTTGCCGTTCAATGGGTTGAGGATATGCTGAGTGTACTGGAAAGGTAGATTTTCCTTGCAGATCCACTCCACACTAAAAACTCCTCCTAATCGCCCAAACCCCCAATCCTGGCAACTGGTGTAAGTAATAGATGAAGACATGAGAGCATATCCCTGAAAATTAAAAAACAATAATGCACAAAGTGAACCTTCTGTGACCGTTATGACCTGAACTCTTAGGCACTGTGATGTCACTTTTCAGTCAACAGCAATTGGCAGTGCAAGGCAAAACCCTAACCCATTGAGATGGATCAGAACTGGTGTATTTCTACATGATTTGATGAATAATATTTAATTTCTGAATAATATTTTATGCACATTTTGCGATTGTTCGTACCTTAAGTCACAGATCGATTTGTGATGTCATTTATTGACTCTGTGAAATAAGATATTAGAGGCACAGTGTTCCTTCTATTTACCAATGGCAAATCAATACCATTATAGATTAATTTTTGGATTGATCAATTGGATTTGGGAATCAATCTTAGTGGTATCAGATCAAATAGTATTAATCATCCTCATCACTCCAGCTGGCATAATGGCTGTCTCGTCGCTGTCAAAGCACAGTGAGTTTTGTTTTTGTTGTTTTTGTATGAATTTTCGTGTAAAAAATACTCAATGTTGGGGTAAAGCCTACATATAATCACCAGGATTTTGTGAGTTTTGGATTATACTGTGAAAAGACGTTTATAGCAAGCAAATTGAACAGGAGCACAACAAGCGCTAAATAATGACAAAAATGCTTGAGAATATTAATGTTGTTGGTCAGTTAAGAGTACACGAGTACAACTATAATGTTATACATGAATCTGCCAAGGGACTACAGATGAGAACTTGCTATAAATGTTCATGCAAATGTTCATTAATATACACTGTCTTTTTTAAAAAATAATTATATATTAGCTTTTTCTATTAGAGGAGCCCATGGACACGTCAATTTCCGTTGACAGCGGGTGGCAGTACAGGAGAAAATGAACTTTTTATATGAATTGTGCTCTTGTCTTAATTGATAGGAATTACTGTTACCCATGTTCCATGCCCCCACCACAAAAAAGAAACATTTGTAGTATCAGAGCGTCAATTCTGAATGCAGTGCATCCCTGGGTGGGGTACAACTCTAGAGCAGGCCACATTGTCTAAAAACATGTGCAGTCACTGTTTGCAAGACCTATGTGTCTGACTCACTGCTTTTGTGGTGTTGTATGTAACAAACTTGTAATATATACAGCAGAAAGTAAATTGAATGGATCCTAAAAACATTATTGTAATTTATAATAATGTTAAAAGAAAAAGAAAAAAAATCACCTGGTAGTGTCCAGAGCCTTGAACGGAAAAGATGAGAATGACTTTATTCTCCTGGAGGGCTTTGGTGAGTTTGGTCTCATTACTTGGAATTGTGGACCAGATGCCTTTTTGCTGAGAAATTTCGATGTTCCTCAAGTTGCTGCTTTTCATGATGAAGTAACGGGCTGATAACAATTCGGGCTGTGGTAACACCTGTTTTGTGCAATGCTGGTAAAATACTATTAAAGTCAGTACCAGCAAAAATGAAGTTGCATAAAAACATCAACAACTGTCTTTGGGGTACATTAAACTGGACATATTTGAAATCAGCATCTGATAATTTAGGCATAATATGGGTATGATCCAGGTTTTTTTTTTTACGCTTGGGAATCGTGATGTAGCACTGTCCAAAAATATGAGAAAATTAGCTATTTTTAGTTTGTGCTTCTGAAATATATAACTTGGGTCATTTAGAATGGACAAAACAATCTGCATTAGTTATGTAAATTAGGCAAGGAATAGACAAACAGATATTTTAATCTGGGAATACCTTTTCTGAGAAATAAGAGAATGGGATGTCAAACTGACTGTCCAAGCTCACAGAGGCGGTGGAATTGCTGGAAGAGAGATGGTGCTCCACAAGATAATTTTTGCTCAGTGAAGACTTATCACTGCTATGAGGTTTCCTCTGACATTGGCCTGAGACTCCTGGTAATCTGGAGCAACGAAAAATGTGGGAGTGGGGGGGTGTTGTTGAGATAAGATAATGATATTACTCAACAAATTATTGCTTGTATTAAACTCTAACTAAGACATAGTGACAATCAGATATTTTAAGGAGTCTTATCATATTAAATCAACTTTTTTGAATCATTGTTATGTGTATGTATGTTTTTTTTTTTTTTTTATGTGATTGTGAGCTGTCCTATCTTTGTAAGTGGTCATTGAACACACCTCATCTACTGACGGACGTGGTTTTGGTTAACCGGAAGTCTTACTTCCAGCTTTGAAAACTAGCCATCAAAATAACTCATTTGTTAAGAAAATCGATCAGCAACATGCCAAAGGTAATACATATATAATCATATATCTAGCTATAGATAACTGCCAAGTTTAAAATACATAAGCTATGATAGTAAAACATTTCATACATGCACAGGGAATGCTTAAAAACCCTTTTGTAGGGTATAATTTCGGAAAATGATTCAAACCACAAGTGGTGGGGGATAGGGGGTGATGGTATTGAGCGCAGAAAAAAAAGTTATATATTTTGAGTTAGTGTAGTCTCACGTCCACAAAATGTGTTTAAGAAAAAGAAAAGAAAACATTTTGATCATCTTTGACCTTTTTAGCATGTGGTCTGCACGACAGGACGTAAGGAGGTGTTACTGCAGGCTGGAAAGTCTGAGTTCACAATAATGACAGAATAGGTCGATTGTGGGTGGTTGGCTAATTGAAAAGAAGATCGTCAGTCAGAGAAGATTGGGAACCACTGGTTTAAACAATACCTACCACAAGAAATTCAAGGTGGCTTGCATGAATATGCATAAATAAAAAAAAAAGTCTTCTAGGGAACAATGATTGGCTACTGGACAGGGACTCCTGATGAATGTGCTCAAACAGGACTATTCAATTGACTGAAATGCATATGTTAACTGATTACCTGTCATCAGTGGCGTTGCGGGTAAGCTTTGGGTTCCCTTTGGAGTTCTGAATGAGCCTCTCTGGCACTAAAGGACAGGGACGCTGGCCTATCCCTGAGGGCTGCACCAAGCCTGCTCCATGCTCTTCTGTTGTAAGCACCTACAGGATCATGTAATTCTAATATGTAAGTTAAGTAAGTATATCTTTGGGTCAGTTTTGTTAACCATTAAAGGAGATACACTATGAAGGCATATTTTCACATTCAAAACAGCTGTCAACTCTACTAATAAAATACAGCATTTTTGTCAAAATACCCCAGTAGCACTAATATTTTCATTTAATGCGCACCTGAGCTATCTGAGAAACTCAGAAGGATTTCCAACCAACACAAACCTTTTGGTCATTTTCAAACCTTGAAATATTGAGAACAAATATATATGCATATTCTGAACAGAGAAGACAGATGGTTTAAAAAAGGAAGAAGAGAGGCTATCGATAATAAGGTTGAATGCATTTTGTATTCCAAAAGTGATGCCTATGGCGGTTTGGAACATGCCTTCAACATAAAAGGTAAATTGGGTTTTAACAGCATCACTCAGGATACTGCTGTCCTACTTTACCATGTGCAAAAACCTGCTCGGACGAGTTATGAAACATTTTTTTTAAAGCTATGCTCACACTGAAGGTCGGTTTCAAACTTTTGCCTTTGTGACATGCATAAGATTTTTTTTCATAGAATGTGAACTGCACAATTCAGATTTTTTTTTTCCAAATCTGACTCGCACTTTTTTGGTATGCGACTGTAAATCAGATATGCGTCAGATGAGTCTGAAGTATGGACGCTCGGGTCACACTCATCTACTACTCCAGCCAGTAGAGGACACTGGGCTATCGTTGATGATATCTTGATGGCGTCACCCTTTTCAGTATTTATTTCGCGGTCGTGTCTTCTCCGGAGCTGTATGTGTAGCTCGTATTGCATTGGCAACTTGTGGTCCCATTTTATTTATTATTAGTTAGTGTTGCTAGTGTTCCCTGCACATTAAGTTTATTATGGTCGTCGCTGAGATTTATACGTTTGTGTATTTGCAGAGCTCCTTCATCTCTTTCGATAAACGTTATGTTGATAAAAGGTATGCGTCCCCAAAGAACCATCTCTTTCCTGACAATCTTCTTTGTGTATATTCTCCTACAAACGGTAATCAAACATTAAAACACCTGCGGCTTATACTCTGGTTCGGCTTATATATGAACAAAACAAGATTTTCACCTAACATATAAAAAAAATATAATAAATATAATAAAAATATAATAAAAAGAACAATCTTTCCTGACAATGTTCTTTGTGTATATTCTCCTACAAATGGTAAACACTAAAAGACTTGCGGCTGATACACTGGTGCGGCTTATATATGAACAAAAGAAGATTTTCCCCTTATATTAGCTGGTACGGCTTGTAATCAGGTTCGGTTTATAGTCCGGAAAATACGCATACAAATATATTGCTCAGTTATTATTGACATAGGAATTAATTTACCAACGTTTTGCTATTGCATGTGTTATTCGTGTCATCAGATTACATCAAGAATTGTGTGAAATATTACTGCAAGAAAATATGTGAAACAATTTTAAGATATGCAGTGTTTTACACTCCTGTAAAATACTCAAAATACTTGTTAGAATGTGTTCTAAGTTAGCTCTTGTCTTGTGTTGCAAATGTACAACAATTTAGTATACAAAAACAGTTTTAATTGGAAAAAATTATGACTTACGGAAGCAAGAGTTTGAACGGTCATCTCATCTTGTTGAGACCAGGAATTTGACGGACAACAGATTCTCCTGATGAACAGATTCTGCCACTTGTTCCTCAGGTCAAACACCAATTCTGCTGACTGACAGTATATTCCAAAGTCATAATACAGCCCGCAATTACTGAATGCAAAAAAATACAGATTACTGATTTGAAACACTCACTGAAAAATATCCATTTAAGAAAAATCTTTTGTTTTTGCTTGAGTAAATTCGATAGATTCAATTACGCGTTCTTAAATATTGATTAAACATCAATTTACACTGGACAATAACAATTACGAAGAACACGGACTCTTCATTCCAATTTACTTGAAGATTAACATGAAATCGTTTTGTTTAACGTAACTATTGCATAAAACCTGACAGCAGGATAGACAGAACACAATTAACTGTATGATGAACTGTCTACTCAGATACGCAGTCTTCTGCTTCTATATTTCCATGGGTTTAATCTACCGTATTCTTCAGACTATAAATCGCATTTTTTTTTTCATAGTTTGGGTGGGGGGACAACTTATACTCAGGAGCAACTTATGTGTGAAATTATTCACAAATTTTCATAATTCAAAAATCCGCGATGTAGTGAAACCGTGATAAACGAACCGTAATGTAGCAAGGGATTACTGTAATTTGAACTGCAACTGACATCAGCGGCGCAGCGCACACGCTGCGGTTGTTTACATAAAGGACAAAGGATTCGATCACGGGATTTAATGACTTGGAATGACAAGAGTTTGTTTGATAAAATTGATGTTTATAATTATATGGGCCTGTGGAATAATTTAAATTGCAACTGACGAGTCCGACGTCAGTGGCGCAGCACACATGCGTCGTTGTTTACATAAAGAACAAAGATTTTGATCGATGGATTTAATGATTTGGATTGACACAGATGGTTTGATAATATTGTTGTTTATATAATAGGAATTTGATATATACTTTATATATCATTATATGGGCCTGCGGAATAATTTGAACTGCAACTGACGAGTCCGACGTCAGCAGCGCGGCGCACATGCGGCGTTGATTCCATAAAGGACGATCGATGGATTTAATGATTTGCAGTGACACAGATGGTTTGATAATATTGTTGTTTATATAATAGTTATTTCATATATACTTTATATATCGTTATATGGGCCTGTGGAATAATTTGAACTGCAAATGACGACGAGTCCGGCGACGCGGCGTACACGCGGCATTGTTTACATAGAGGACAATCGATGGATTTAATGATTTGGAGTGACACAGATGGTTTGATAAAGGTGTTATTTATGTTATAGTTATTTGGATAACTGTTAATGTTACGTCAGGCCCGTTCTCAGCTCTTCGTTTGTGTTTATATCAGGTTAGCATACCGTATCGTTTAGCCTGTTGTTGCTCGTTCATGTCTGTTCTTGGTGTTGGATTTTGTCGAATAAATTTTACCCAAAATACGACTTATACTCCGGTGCGACATATATGTTTTTTTCACTTTATTGTGCATTTTTTGGCGACATATATTCCGGAGCGACTTATAGTCCGAAAAATACGGCACTCCCTTTTACTCAATCAGTTCAGTCAGCAGATGCTTTATTTATATGTTCTCTGTGGCATTTCCTCAGATAATTTACATTACATTTGGGAAGATTGGTCACAAGCTCTAAAAAAAATTCCCGGTCGTTCCAAACTTGTTAGATTTACAGATGATAGAGGTCAACCGCATTGCTGATTTTGGACTTTCAAAGCAACAGATGTTTCTCTCTATGCGTTCCCAGATCTGTGACTCGACACGATCGTGTCATAGTCTGTGCTCTGACATGTATTTTCATCTGTGGAACATTACAAAGACAGATGTCCTGTCCTATTACAATTCCAGTCCAGTTGACTGAATTTATCACCGGTGGACTCCAATTAAGACGGAGAAATATTTCACATATGATCAGTTGATATTGGACATACGAACGTGAAACTAATTTTGAGCCTCATGGCAATTAGTGTGAATGCTTTATTATTTTAAAATATTTGAATTTCCCTAAATCTAAAAACATCTTAACTTAAATGTGAATATCATTTTGTCCCCTGATAAAATGGGACTGATTACTTGTTTCTAGAATTCAGTGTAATCGTCATTTATCATATTAGTTCTACTTTGTACACTATGATAGCATACCGTATTTTTCGGACAATAAGCCGCGTTTTTTTTTTCATAGTTTGGGTGGGGGGGGCGACTTATACTTAGGAGCGACTTATATTTGAAATTATTCACAAATTTTCAAAATCCAAAAATCCGTGATGTAGTGAAACCGCGATACACGAATCGTGATGTAGCAAGGGATTACTGTAATTTGAACTGCAACAGCGGCACACACGCGGCGTTGTTTACATTAAGGACAAAGGATTCGATCACGGGATTTAATGACTTGGAGTGACAGCGATTGTTTGATAAAATTGTTGTTTATGATAATATGGGCCTGTGGAATAATTTGAACTCCAACTGACGACGAGTCCGACGTCAGCGGCGCAGTGCACACGCGGTGTTGTTTACATAAAGGACGACGATTTTGAACGATGGATTTAATGATTTGGAGTGACAGATAGTTTGATAATATTGTTGTTTATACAATAGGAATTTGATATATACTTTATATATCGTTATATGTGTCTGTGGAATAATTTGAATTGCAACTGACGACGAGTCCAATGTCACCGACGCGGCGCACACGCAGCGTTGATTACATAAAGGACGATCGATGAATTTAATGATTTGGAGTGACACAGATGGTTTGATGATATTGTTGTTTATATAATAGTTATTTGATATATAATTTATGTATCGTTATATGGGCCTGTGGAATAATTTGAACTGCAATTGACGACGAGTCCGACGTCAGCGGCGCGGCGCACGCGGCATTGTTGACATAAAGGACGATCAATGGATTTAATGATTTGGAGTGACACAGATGGTTTGATAAAGGTGTTCTTTATGTTATAGTTATTTGGATAACTGTTAATGTTACGCCAGACCCGTTCTCAGCTCTTCGTTTGTGTTTATGTCACATTAGCATACCGCATCGTTTAGCCTGTTGTTGCTCGTTCATGTCTGTTCTTGGTGTTGGATTTTGTCGAATATATTTCCCCCATCAGGATGCCTCCTGGACGCCTCCCTGGGGAGGTGTTCCGGGCATGTCCCACCGGTAGAAGACCCCGGGGACGACCCAGGACGCGCTGGTCTCTCAGATGGCCTGGGAACGCCTTGGGATCCCCCAGGATAAACTGGATTAAGTGGCTGGGGAGTCCCTCCTAAAGCTGCTGCCCCCGCGACTCGACCCCGGATAAGCGGAAGAAGATGGATGGATGATGGATATTTCCCCCAAAATGCGACATACTCCGGTGCGACTTACATATGGTTTTTTTTTTCACTTTATTGTGCATTTTATGGCTGATGCGACGTATATTCTGGAGCGACTTTTAGTCCGAAAAATACAGTATATTGAAATATTGTTCACGGTAATTTTTCCACACCTCATGGTTTGTCTGGAAGATGAGCCACTCATCAATTCTCAAATCAGCAGTAGCATTCTCTGTCTCACTGTCACTCATGTCATCCGCTGGACTGTCTGAAAGACAGAAAATAATGGTAAAGAGACAGCATCTTCTGAATCAAATTTAACAAAATAATAGACAATTTTTTGCCAATAAAATAAAAGCAGGAAAAAACACTTGCAAACTTGTAGAGTTCTAACAAAAAATATTTCTATCCACCTATTAATTGCGAAAATAAACCTGAATGAATGGGAAGGTTGCAAATTCGAAACGATCCTAAAATTTGGAAAATATTTTTTACGCTTGGTGGGGGTTGATTTTTATAAATATATATATATTTAAATACAGTACAAAGATAGCAAATGCATTTGTGCTTTTAAATTCCAGTATTGTACTGTATTTACCTGGGTTTATCTAAAATAACAGTACCTTTTTGAAAAGTAGCTTCATGGTGGCCAGAGCAACGATGTCTGGAACCGCCTGCAAATATGGCAACAGTGATGGCTGTCACCAAAGTACAACAGCGAACACTGGCAATTCTGTTGCCTCTGCTCATCTCATCGTAGACGAGCCATTCTGTGGGAAAGGCCTTTGTTGATTTAGATGAACTATCCTGGAGAGAATTAAAAAGAAGGAATTTGATTTATAGTACTATAAGTTCTGATGCTGTGTAAAATGTAAACGAAAACAGAATTCCATGATTAGAAAATCATCTTCAACCCTTATTCAATTGAATAGTACTTTAAAAAGTTAAAATTTTATGTTAAACTCATGAAGGGTTTTTTTGCAAATAAACTGTCACTTTGAATTTGATGCCTGCACTAAAAAAAAAACAGTATGTTGAGTGTACCATAATTCCCGGACTATAAGCTGCTACTTTTTACACAAGCTTTGAGCCCTGCGGCTTGTCGTCTGGTGCAGCGTATCTATGGATTTTTCGTGATTTTTGTGATGACTATTACACTTATGCACCCGTAAAAAGGCTGTGGACCGCTGTTGTGCGGCACCGCTTTGCCGGGCGGAGGGATATATGACCAGACACACGGTCACTGGGGAGGTGTGTTGATCGCATGTCCGTCCCCCAGGCATATAGTCCCATATAATTGACACAAAGAAGAGACAGAACGAGATCAAGACTGACATTACTGAAGAAAGGAAGCTTTCATACACAAACCCCCTTTAAGGGGGACAAAAGAAATGCATATGATGCCGCTTTTAAGTGAAAAGCAGTCGATTTGGCTCTTAACGATGGGAAAAGAGCTGCTGCGTTTACTGTAGAGCACAGGTGTCAAACTCAAGGCCTGGGGGCCCAGATACAGCCCGCCACATCATTTTATGTGGCCCGCAAAGACAAATTGTGCATCAAATTTGTGTGTCATTACGAGAATTGCAAGTTGTCTTCACTTTTAATATCTTTTTTTTTTCAAATATTTGACCAGTTTTTACGCGTCTGATTTGAATACGAGTTATTTGTCAGTTTGTTTTGTAGCTTTTACTGAATATAATATGAGGTGCTCATACATTTATTTTGGGTTGACAGTCATAATGGCCCTCTGAAAGAAGCTACAATGCTACAATGTGGCCCGCGAAAAAAATGAGTTTGATACCCCTGCTGTAGAGCTTTCTTCTGGCCACTGGAGTGCACCAGGCTATTGTTGATGACATCTTGTTGAGTCACCCTTTTCAGTATTTTTTTTTTCCTGGTCATGTCTTCTCCGGAGCTTTCGTGTAGCTCGTATCGCATTGCCAACTTTACCCCTGTAAGTGGTCCCATTTTATTTATTATTAGTTGTGTGTTGCTTGTTGTTAGAGTTGTGCTCACTCCAACTTATTTTGCAAGAACCACACGGGAGACAAGTAAGTCCTTTTAGACACCTGCAGGTGGAGAGTCCATTTGTAGCCGTGCGTACAGCGATGATCGAATGAAGTCTGACTATCCCTCCTGCAGGAGCATATTTATTAAGAAAAACAGAGTGGGGGTAAGAGTGGACTGGATAGAGAAAGCCCTTGTCCTCTAGTCAAAACATATCAGGGGGTGTTTTACGACGTTGTGTAGGATGGGACAAGCTAGGTTATTTATTACCGGTTACATTCCACTATAAGCATAAAACTACCGTATTTTCCGGACTATAAGTCGCTCCGGAGTATAAGTCGCACCAGCAATAAAATGGCCCAAAAAGTGAAATAAAACATATATAAGTCGCTCCGGAGTATAAGTCACATTTTGGGAGGCAATTTATTAGACAAAATCCCAGACCAAAAATAGTCATGAACGAGCAACAACAGGCTAAACGATAGCAACAACAGGCTAAACGATAGGTATGCTAACGTGACAAACACAAACAAAGAGCTGAGAACGGGCCTGACGTAACATATAGAGTGATTAAGGACAACTATTACATGAATAACATGTTTATAAAACCATCGGTGTCACTCCAATTCATTAAATCCATCGATCGTCCGATACGATAGCAACAGGCTAAACGATAGGTATGCTAACGTGACAAACACAAACGAAGAGCTGAGAATGGGCCTGACGTAACATATAGAGTTATTAAAGAAAACGATTACATGAATAACACGTTTATAAAATCATCGGTGTCACTCCAATTCATTAAATCCATTGATCGTTCTTTGTCAACAATGGGTGCGCGCGTCTGAGGGCGCTTGCACTTCAAAATATTCCACAGGCTCATATAACGATAGATGAACTATATTTCAAATAACTATAATATAAGCAATAATATTATCAAACCATCCGTGCACTTTAAATCCATTAAATCCATCGATCAAATTCCTCGTCCTTTGTCAACATCGCCGCGCGTGCGCGCTGACATCAGCCTCGTCTTTATTCCACAGATCTAGTATATGACTATATTGTAGCGTTAACAAAGTACAAGGGAAGACGTGGGTTTGGTAAACGGCTCTTTATTTAACAAAACAAACTTCCAAGCGTGTGGCGGCGTGGACTTCCAGACACGAGAGCTCCATACAATAGGACCGGGCGTGCGTAATGGCCATGTCCTAGCCCCATGCACGGTCTGCGAAGAGCCACTCTGCCAAGCGCCGGCCCCCGACTCAGTAGAGTAGGAGCGGGCCTGCGTAAAAGCCATAAAAGTTTTTCAAACCTTCTATGTCACTCTAAATCCTTAATTCCTTCAAACCCTTTGTCCTCCGTGTCACTTAGAAATGATCACCGCTAATGATGCCGGTAGTCCTTACGTGGGTACGTTTGTCCTTTATGTAAACAACCGCCGCGCCGCGCCACTGACGTCACTTGAAATACCGTATTTGCCGGTGTATTGGTCGAGCTTTTTCGATCCAAAATCGACCGAAAAAAATCGACCTAGACTTATACACCGAGTCATTAAATTTAACTTCGTATTCATCGCTTCAAATGTGATGGTAACCAAGGCCGTTTCTCATACATCTCATTGTGCGTTGCACTTAGAAAATTTGAACCGGGCGGCGTGCGCAAGTGTGCGGCCCGCTGGAAGTCGAATGAGGCTCCGCGATCTCCTCAGCGGTGCTTATAAACAGCCGATCCGCTCGGCGGGGGCTATTTTCGGCCACTTGGCGCGTGCGCACGGCCTCCCGGATGTGCCGGGCGGGTGCGCGAGCTTGCCGACCGCTGGAAGTCGAATGAGGCTCCGTGATCTCCTCCGCGGTGCTTATAAACAGCCGATCCGCTCGGCGGGGGCTATTTTCGGCCACTTAGCGCGTGCGCACGGCCTCCCGGATGTGCCGGGCGGCGTGCGCGAGCTCGCCGGCCGCTGGAAGTCGAATGAGGTTCCGCGATCTCCTCCGCGGTGCTTATAAAAAGCCGATCCGCTCGGCGGGGGCTATTTTCGGCCACTTGGCGCGTGCGCACGGCCTCCCGGATGTGCCGGGCGGCGTGCGCGAGTGCGCTGGCCGCTGGAAGTCCAATGAGGCTCCGCGATCTCCTCCGCGGTGCTTATAAAGTGCCGATCCGCTCGGCTTGGAGCTATTTCCGGCCTCCCGTTGGTGCCGGGCGGCGTGCGCGAGCTCGCCGGCCGCTGGATGTCGAATGAGGCTCCGCGATCTCCGCGGTGCTTATAAACAGCCGATCCGCTCGGCTGGAGTTATTTCCGGCCACTGCGCATGCGCACGGCCTCCCGGAATTTGAACACATTTCGTCAATAAATTTTGCATATTTCTGATTGAATTTTGAAGTTTAATATAATGCAACAATTGAGCTCGACTTATACAAAGGATATATCATAAAATCGTAAATTTCCGTCGAATTTTAGGGGGTCGACTTATACACCGAGTCGACCTATACACCGGCAAATACGGTAGTAATCTATTGGTACATCACGGTTCTCCAAGCTTTCTTTCTGCTGCTTGATTACTGTTTTCAGCTGCATATTTTACAACTTGAAGTTTGTAACCTGCAAAATATGAGTTTCTTTTTGGTGCCATTTTTCTTAAGACCACCCAGATGATGAGTCACGGCCAACGGTGAAATTTAGAGTGCCCTCTTACAGTTTCGTCTGAAAATATAATTTTTTTCAGATGTAGTTTTTTGTTTTGTTTATTTGGTTGTTTTATCAAAGTCAAAGTCTGCTTTATTGTCGATTTTTTTTCATATACCAAGACACACAAAGAGATTGAAATTACGTTCCCACTATCCCACTATATGCATACAAGCAACACAAAAAAAACCAAGAAGGCACAAACAATGAATAAATAAGAGTGTTGAATAAATGATAAATGAACAAATAATAATAAATACCGTATTTGCCGGTGTACAGGTCGACTCGGTGTATAAGTCGACCCCCTAAAATTCGACGGAAATTTACGATTTTATGATATATCCTTTGTATAAGTCGAGCTCAATTGTTGCATTATATTAAACTTCAAAATTCAATATGCGAAATTTATTGACGAAATGTGTTCAAATTCCGGGAGGCCGTGCGCATGCGGCTGTTTATAAGCACCGCGGAGGAGATCGCGGCCGGCGAGCTCGCGGAGGAGATCGCGGCCGGCGAGCTCGCGCACGCCGCCCGGCACCAACGGGAGGCCGGAAATAGCTCCAAGCCGAGCGGATCGGCACTTTATAAGCACCGCGGAGGAGATCGCGGCGCCTCATTGGACTTCCAGCGGCCGGCGAGCTCGCGCACCCGCCCGGCACATCCGGGAGGCCGTGCGCACGAGCCAAGTGGCCGAAAATAGCCCCCGCCGAGCGGGTCGGCTGTTTATAAGCACCGCGGAGGTGGTCGCGGCGCCTCATTCGACTTCCAGCGGCCGGCGAGCTCGCGCACCCGCCCGGCACATCCGGGAGGCCGTGCACACGACCCAAGTGGCCGAAAATAGCCCCCGCCGAGCGGATCGGCTGTTTATAAGCACCGCGGAGGTGGTCGCGGCGCCTCATTCGACTTCCAGCGGCCGGCGAGCTCGCGCACCCGCCCGGCACATCCGGGAGGCCGTGCGCACGAGCCAAGTGGCCGAAAATAGCCCCCGCCGAGCGGATCGGCTGTTTATAAGCACCGCGGAGGTGGTCGCGGCGCCTCATTCGACTTCCAGCGGCCGGCGAGCTCGCGCACCCGCCCGGCACATCCGGGAGGCCGTGCGCACGAGCCGAGTGGCCGAAAATAGCCCCCGCCGAGCGGATCGGCTGTTTATAAGCACCGTGGAGGTGGTCGCGGCGCCTCATTCGACTTCCAGCGGGCCGCGCACTCGCGCACGCCGCCCGGTTCAAATTTTCTAAGTGCAACGCACAATGAGATGCATGAGAAACGGCCTTGGTTACCATCACATTTGAAGCGATGAATACGAAGTTAAATTTTATGACTCGGTGTATAAGTCGAGGTCGATTTTTTTCGGTCGATTTTGGATCGAAAAAGGTCGACCAATACACCGGCAAATACGGTAATAATAATAATAAATATAAGAGGAGCAAAAATGGAGCAAGTGTACATACAGCAGGCAGTGGACTTGGATATGGTGCTTTAAAGTGTTAATATCTTTATTTGATGTTTTCTCTATTTTTTGTTTTGAATATGTTCAAGATAAAGATATAAAAGCATGTGAAGTGATCAACTATACTAAAAATAACATGGGAAGTGGTCAACTTGTAAGTAAGTGATGTCTTCATGATCAAGTAAAAATTTGTGAAAAAAAACATATATAATCGCCCCCCACCCAAACTATGAAAAAAAACGCGATTTATAGTCCGGAAATTACGGTAATCTAACCAGGTTGTTTATTACAGATTGCATTCCAACATAATCATACGATAAGGATAATCTGGAAAAGCCTGACACTTGTGTTCCCTGCACATTACATTTATTATGGTCGTCGCTGAGATTTATACATGTTTGTATGTTTGCAGAGCTCCATCTCTGTCAATAAAGGATATGTTAATAAAAGGTATGCGTCCCTAAAGAACCATCTCTTTCCTGACAATATTCTTTGTGTATATTCTCTTAAAAATGGTAATTAAACATTAAAAAACTTGCGGCTTATGGTCCGGTGCAGCTTATATATGAACAAAACAAGATTTCCCCCTAAATTTAGCTGGTGTGGCTTATAATCAGGTGCAGCTTCCATCCATCCATCCATCCATCCATCCATCCATCCATCTTCTTCCGCTTATCCGGGGTCGGGTCGCGGGGGCAGCAGCTTTAGGAGGGACTCCCAGACTTCCCTCTCCCCAGCCACTTCATCCAGCTCATCCCGGGGGATCCCAAGGCGTTCCCAGGCCAGCTGAGAGACATAGTCTCTCCAGCGCGTCCTGGGTCGTCCCCGGGGTCTCCTACCGGTGGGACATGCCCGGAACACCTCCCCAGGGAGGCGTCCAGGAGGCATCCTGATAAGATGCCCGAGCTACCTCATCTGGCTCCTCTCAACGTGGAGGAGTAGCGACTCTACTCCAAGTCTGTCCCGGACGACCGAGCACCCTATCTCTAAGCGAAAGCCCGGACATCATGCAGAGAAAACTCATTTCGGCCGCTTGTATCCGGGATCTCGTTCTTTCGGTCACGACCCATAGCTCGTGACCATAGGTGAGGGTAGGAGCGTAAATCGACCGGTAAATTGAGAGCTTTGCCTTTGGGCTCAGCTCTCTCTTCACCACAACGGACCGGTACAGGGTCCGCATTACTGCCGACGCTGCACCGATCCGCCTGTCGATCTCGCACTCCATCCTCCCCTCACTCGTGAACAAGACCCCAAGATACTTAAACTCCTCCACTTGGGGCAGGATCTCATCCCCGATCCGGAGAGGGCATTCCACCCTTTTCCGATCGAGGACCATGGACTCGGATTTGGAGGTGCTGACCCTCATCCCGACCGCTTCACACTCGGCTGCGAACCGTTCCAGCGAGAGCTGGAGATCACGGCCTGAAGAAGCCAACAGCACCACGTCATCTGCAAAAAGCAGAGACGCGATGCTGAGGTCCCCAAACCGGACCCCCTCAACGCCTCGGCTGCGCCTACAAATTCTGTCCATGAAAATTATGAACAGAATTGGTGACAAAGGGCAGCCTTGGCGGAGTCCAACCCTCACTGGGAACGAATCCGACGTACTGCCGGAAATGCGGACCAGACTCTGGCATCGGTGATACAGGAACCGAACCGCCCTTATCAGTTGGCTCGGCACCCCGTACTCCCGAAGCACCCTCCATAGAACCTCCCGAGGAACACGGTCGAACGCCTTCTCCAAGTCCACAAAACACATGTGGACTGGTTGGGCGAACTCCCATGCACCCTCGAGGATCCTGCCGAGGGTGTAGAGCTGGTCCACTGTTCCACGGCCAGGACGAAAGCCACACTGCTCCTCCTGAATCCGAGGTTCGACCTCCCGACAGACCCTCCTCTCCAGCACCCCTGAATAGACCTTACCAGGGAGGCTGAGGAGTGTGATTCCCCTGTAATTGGAACACACCCTCCGATCCCCCTTCTAAAAGAGGGGAACCACCACCCCAGTCTGCCAATCCAGAGGCACTGTCCCCGATGTCCACGCAACATTGTAGAGGCGTGTCAGCCATGACAGCCCCGCAACATCCAGAGCCTTTAAGAACTGCGGGCGGATCTCATCCACCCCTGGGGCCTTGCCCTTGAAGAGTTTTTTAACTACCTCAGTGACTTCGACCCCAGAGATTGGAGAATCCGCCTCAGAGTCTCCAGGCCCTGCTTCCTCAATGGAAGGCGTGTAGGTGGATTTGAGGAGGTCTTCGAAGTATTCTCCCCACCGACTCACGACGTCCCGAGTCGAGGTCAGCAGCACGCCATCGCCACTGTAAACAGTGTTGACGTTGCACTGCTTCCCCCTCCTGAGACGCCGGATGGTGGACCAGAATTTCCTCGAAGCCGTCCGAAAGTCATTCTCCATGGCCTCACCAAACTCCTCCCACACCCGGGTTTTTGCCTCAGCAACCGCCGAAGCCACGTTCCGCTTGGCCATCTGGTACCTGTCAGCTGCCTCCGGAGTCCCGCAGGCCAAAACGGCCCGATAGGACTCCTTCTTCAGCTTGACGGCATCCCTTACCGCCGGTGTCCACCAGCGGGTTCGGGGATTGCCGCCACGACAGGCACCAACGACCTTACGGCCACAGCTCCGGTCAGCCGCCTCAACAATGGAGGCGCGGAACATGGTCCACTCAGACTCAATGTCCCCGGCCTCCCCCGAGACGTGGGAAAAGCTCTGCCGGAGGTGGGAGTTGAAGCTCTTCCTGACAGGAGATTCTGCCAGACGTTCCCAGCAGACCCTCACAGAGCGTTTCGGTCTGCCAGGTCGGACCGGCATCTTCCCCCACCATCGGAGCCAACCCACCACCAGGTGGTGATCAGTTGACAGATCCGCCCCTCTCTTCACCCGAGTGTCCAAAACATGCGGCCGCAAATCCGATGACACGACTACAAAGTCGATCATCGAACTGCAGCCTAGGGTGTTCTGGTGCCAAGTGCACACATGGACACCCTTATGCTTGAACATGGTGTTCATTATTGAAAATCCGTGTCGAGCACAGAAGTCCAACAATAGAACACCGCTCGGGTTTAGATCGGGGGGGCCGTTCCTCCCAATCACGCCCTTTCAGGTCTCACTGTCATTGCCCACGTGAGCATTGAAGTCACCCAGTAGAACGATGGAGTCCCCAGAAGGAGCGCTCCAGGTGCGGCTTATAGTCCTGAAATTAATTTTGATTAATTTTAATTAGTCAGATAGTTGCACAAAATAAAATCCTCTGGGTCAGGATGATTTATTTTGTGCAACCACTTGACAAAATAAAACTGAGAAAATTCAGCAGCAATTTCTTTCAGTGGGCAACATGTCCACCGGGGGTAAAAAAAAGCTGGAACAGGGGCAAAAAGACTTGCAAAGATATGGAATGCTTTTAAAAAAAAAAACACCTGTTTGAAACAATCCAAAGATGATAAGGTAGATTGGAACAAAGCGAATGTTATGAATGGTTATAAAAAGGCATTGCCAAAAGCCTCAGTTGCTCACAAGCAGCAATGAGGTTCACCACCTTCTCTGCGTGAGCAAAACGTCAGTTCAAGAGCAACAATTCATAATGTACAATGGTAAGGAACTTCATCATCTACTCTATGGTCTATAATATCATCACAATATTGTGAAAATCTGAAAATCACAGTTCAACACTATATCGACAAATCCGAGTTACCATATGCACTCTGTGCACATGTATGCTGCAGTTGGCCCTATTGACCTATTGATGAGTAATAATTTGGGGGTATGAGGCGACGGTCTTCAATCCTCCCATTTCATGAAGATGTCTACTGAAGTTTATGTCATTGCCGCAAATAAGAAATGAACGTTTACCACAAACGTCCACTTTACCCTACATGTTCCAGGTGTGATGAAATTGAAGTCAAACATAAAGTCAATTTTAAACAACTTTGCAAATTCAGGGACGATTTGTTAGTCATCTCCTGAGCACTCTGCCCTGCCCTCATATTGGGCTTTTGATGATGTTCAGATTGGATGCAATATGTCATATGCAGACATATTGGATACATATCCGATTTACATCCACATACAGAAGAGCCCCACATTCAAATTTATTTTAAGGTGATCTGAATTGAAAAAAGGAAACTGATAAAACTGAATATTTGCAACAAAGTATTGGTTTGAATATTAAATATTTAGTTATTAATTTGAATCATGTTTGAAAAATATTGGAAAATCATTGTATTATGTTTTTGTTCATTTTACACAATGTCCCAACTTCATAGGATTTGAAGATCGTACTTTGCATCGTCAGCCGCCTGAAAAAATAAATTGTGTTCTAAAAGAGTAACTTGATCTACATACCTCTGTGTTGTGGGACTGATTCAATATGGATGTAGGGTGAAAACTGACTTTCTTCTCCTTATTACTAGAGGGCAGCTTGGTCTCAGGGTTAATATGAAGCAGATTTGGGTACATGCCAGCAACTAAGGCTGCCTTCACCACTGCCCAGTTTTCTGAGTTGATGTTCACATCTCGTATATCACTTTCCCCATGGGCCCTCACAAAGCCTGGAGGAAAAATAGGAATAATGAAGAGATAATTTATTGCATTGACATATATAAAAATATTTCAGGAAGACAATGAGAAGAAAAGCAAAGAAAGAAGACAATGACAGACAACCTTTATACATTTGAGTGTAATTGTGATCAATTAAAACGGACCAGTTGCACGAAGGTGTCTCAGCAGCTGCGTTCTCATGCCAAGAATCATGTCCATGGTGGCATTAGAAAGATAGTTCTTTTCACAGAAGGACCTCTCTGAGCCATCATTGCGAGCCTTCTGCCATGCCTAACAGACCAACAGCAATGTCAACATATGTATTAGAGATTTGGCAAAATTGTACATTCATTGACAAAAGTGTCCCAATAACATAAAACTAAATAATCTCTCATACTAATCTTCCATATCCCGTAAATTTCGGACTATAAGCCGCAACTTTTTTCTCAAATTTTGAACCCTGCGGCTAATATAGGATTTTTTCCGTGGTTTTTGTAATGACGATCACTTTTATACACTTGTAAAAAGGCTGTGGACCGCTGTTGTGCGGCACCCCTTTGCTGGACGGAGGGATATGTGACAAGTGGTGGGGAGAAAAGTGGTGTGTTGATCGCATGTCGATTCGCCAGGCAAATAGTGCCGTATAATTCACACAAAAAAAAGAGACGAGATCAAGACGGACATTACTGAAAGGAAGCTTTTATACACAAATCATCATTATGGGAGAGAAAAGAAGGATTGTTTTCCGTGATTTTTGTGATGACTTGATCAGGAAGGAAGCTTTTATACTCAAACCGTCATTATGGAGGACAAAAGAAATGCATATGATGCCGCTTTTAAGTTAATGGCCGTCGATGTTGATGACATTGTGTTGCGTCACCCTTTTCTTTATTTCCCAGTTACGTCTACTCTGGAGCTATACGTATAGCTCGCTAGTAACTTAGCGCTTTGTGCCTGAATAAAATTAGCATGAACAGACCCTCGTCATGGAAAATGCTAGAAGAAATGCATAAAAGCGACGACAAAAGAGAGACTAAGAAAGTGTGTGGCGAAGGATATCTAACACTATTCCAATCGGACACTGAGGAAGACTTCGATGGTTTCAGTGCACAGGAGGAAGATGAAGACAGCTTTTACTGGCTCATTTTTTTACTTTTACTGGTATATTGTTTTGACCATCCCTGTTAGTGCTGTGCTACCGTGTTGCTGCTGTGTTACCGCCGCGTCTCAGTGACTTTTACCGGTGTTTTTTTTAATCCAGCCCTATTAGTGCTGTGTTACTTCCGTGTTGCTGCAGTATTACTGCCTGTATTACTGGTATTACTGTCACAGGCAGTGTTTGGAAAAAATGTTAAGGTATGTTATTACATTTTCAAAAAGGCTTTCTGTGTACTGTCTTTCTTTGTAAGTAACTCGCGTGCACACTTCTGTGTTGCTGCGGTACTACTGCTGCGTCACAGGCAGCGTTTAGAAAGACACGTTAAAGTATGTTATTAAAACTTTAAAAATGCTTTCTGTATACTGGCTTTCTTTGTAAAAGTCATGCGCACATGCGGCTTATAGTCCGGTGCGGCTTATACAAGAAAAAAACTGAATTATCCCCGAAATTTAGCTGGTGCGACTTATAGTCCGGTGCGGCTAATAGTCCGAAAATTACGGTAGTAATTATTGGCGGCTTGGTGGGGCACTGGTTAGCACGTCCGCCTCACAATTAGGAGTGTGCCGGTTCGATTCCACCTCTGATCCTCCCTGTGTGGAGTTTGCATGTTCTCCCCGAGCCCGCGTGGGTTTTCTCCGGGTACTCCAGTTTCCTCCCACATCCCAAAAACATCTTTGATAGGCCGATTGAGCACTGCAAAATGCCCCTGAGTGCGAGTGCGGATGATTGTTTGTCTCTGTGTGCTCTGCAATCGGCTAGCAACCGGTTCAGCGTGTCCTCCGCCTACTGCCCGATGACTGCTGGGATAGGCTCCAGCATGCCCGCGACAGTACAGAAAATGGATGGATGGATGGATGGATGGATGGATGGATGGATAAAGGATAAAGAATTAAAATTACCTGGAAAATTCTCAGCATGGTCATGTGGTCACTGAAGCTGTTGGAAGCGAAATGTTTACGACACTGAAGAGCAGCCCTCTTCTGAGAGCCCTGGACAGGGAGAATAAAGGGGTCCCGATAACCTAATGTACAGGCGATGGTCAAAATGGGGTCTAGACACTTCAGCACTACAGCACATAGGACCATCTTTCCCAGATTGGGCTCAACAGGTAGATCAGCCAAATGGAAGCCAAGATCAGTCAGGTCTTCATTCTCGTTCATAGCATCTATTGTCTGATGAAAAAGACATGATTGAAACAATACCCACCATGTATGTGATGCATTCATTGTTACGCAACCATTATAAGCATTTCTTACCTTAAGCATCTGCACAGCACTCTTTACAGCATGTGCTGTAGGAGGTTGTGGAGCCTTGGACAAGAACTCAGATACTGGAGAGGGAGTCAGCAATTTGGTCTGCAGACATAATTCCTAACACAAAAACACACAGACACAAACACACAGAAAGACAGACACACACACAAAACAAAAATGAATACCTTGGTAAGGAATTTTAGCATCTACGTTCTATCCAGGCTGGAGACAATTATTTGCTGTTCTTCCCATTCCACTGTAAATTGGCAGTTCATTTGTGATTTTATAATTATGTACAGTTATATGCAAAAGTTTGGGCACCCCTGATCACTGTTCCCTCTAAGCTGCACAGCTGCGCAATTGCGCACTGCTCGCACAGTCTCTGCGGACAAGAAACTCTATGCTGCACACAAAACAAAATTCAGCATAAATTGATTGATTAATATCTAATGTTAGACGTAATCTAATCTAATTAAGTGGACGAATGATTTTCTTTCTGTGCCTTTTTGTAGTGTAAATCAGTGATTGACAGGTGTCCAGCCAATGATATGATATGGTTCACTTACGCTACATAGCATATCATAGCATTGACAGTGCCTGAAATTGTGTCCTGCTAGTCTGTGCCGGGCGGAGTCAAGAGATGCAAACGCTAAGTTGGCTAACCCCTTTCTCATGGTGAAATGAACGAGCAGCGACACATCCACTCGCCATGCCAAAGTATATAAGAGATGTGGCAATTCTTTTGACCAGCTCAGTGGCCTAGTGGTAGAGTGTCCGCCCTGAGACTGGAAGGGTGTGGGTTCAAACCCCGGCCGGGTCATACCAAAGACTGATTTCCGAGCACGGCACCGCTGCTGCTCACTGCTCCCCTCTCCCCCAGGGGATGGATCAAAATCACATGGGGATGGGTTAAATGCAGAGGACAAATTTCACCACACCCAGATGTGTGTGTGACAATCATTGGGACTTGAACTTTAACTTTTAAGATGGAATGGCTGTTGGAGTGTGTGCAAATAAAAGAGCAAACGGTGAAACTGGGTGTGATTTTCTCTTTTTCGAATGAGAAAGGTCTACTATGCAAAGCACGCAGAGTTTACAGAGGGAAAATATGGACGAGCTGTCACACAAAACAAAATCTGACCCCGAGCTTATAAAGTTCTCGTTGTCTATTTATTTATTTCATCTAGTGTTGCACACAGTGGTCCACAGTCTGTACAGGGATCTTGAAAAATTAGAGGGAACATTGCCCATGATCATTTTCAAGATTTTCCTTTATAAATCATTGGTTGTTCAGAACAGCAATTTCCGTAAAATATATACAGTAATCCCTCGCTATATCACGGTTCAACTTTCACGGCTTCGCTGCTTCACGTTTTTTTTTCACAGTGAATTGTGTGATGGCTTCAGATGAAAAAGACAATACAGAGCGAAGTCAGGCCGCAGAGGCGCACTATCTACAACGTACTGATGACTAAAATTATTATTTTACTGTTATCTGGAAGAAAGTGTTTACTTTTCTTTGTTGAACAAATGCTTCGGCCTGAAAACAAGTTTTACCTGTATAATAATAAAAAAAAAAGGTTTCTACTTCATAGATTTCACCTATCATGGGTTCTTTTCGGAACGTAACCCCAGCAAAAAAGGAGGGATTACTGTAGCAGACAAACAGTAATATTTGAGAAGTGAGATGAAGTTTACAGAATTTACATAAAGTTTGCAATCATTACTTAAAGATGGGCCGGTGCATAAATTTGGGGACCCTTGTTGTTTTATTGATTTGAAAACCTTTAGCACTTATTATTGGAACACAAAATTTGTTTGGTAAGCTCATTCAAAATGATCAGGGGTGCACAAACTTTTTCATACGACTGTATATGTAATTAATAATGATAAATTATGTGATACGTATACATACAGTCAAACCTCGGTTTTCAACCACAATCCATTCCAGAAGGTGGTTCGAGAAGTGAATCGGTCGAATTCCGAATCTATTTTTCCCATTACAAATAATGTAAAAAATTTTAATCCATTCCAAGACTAAAAAAAACACCTTTTTTAAGCATTTTTTCATTTGCATATTTTTGTCCGATTGCGCAACTGCACCGCGCTGGTCGCATTATTGTGACAGAGCCGTCGCTGAAATTTAGAAAAGTCCTGATGTACTTTCCAAAATTTAAGTGGACCTCAGTGCGCAGGGAGCTTAATTTAGTCTGATCGCGCAACAGCAGCGCGCCGGGCGCTCAATGTCGCATTGCTTTAAGAGCGTCTTTGTGTTTTAGGATGGCTTTACTGCTCCCACTTGCTTTCTTTGAAGGCATGATTAGGGGTTAATACAATCCTCAAAGTAACGAAAATACAATAAGGAACGGAGTCAGTCAGCATCCGGGCCGCGCGGTCAGGTTTTCTCGGGTCCTTTCGGCACATCTCGCGAGGTTCGACCTCCAAATTTTGTTCGACAACCGAAGCAAAGAATCTTGAAATTTCCGTTATAATTCCGATTTGTTCAAGAACCGGGACGTTCGAAAACCGAGGTTTAACTGTATTTGTTTTCATAAAAACCCGTGACGCACCGAGGCCACAATAGGTGACGCGCAAAGTGACGAGGGATTACTATATATATTTTATAAATGGTGAGCAGATCACAGAAACCCTACATTTGGCCAATAAAGATTGTTGATTTTGATAACAGTAATAGTGAACACAGGCTTTCACTTGATCTGATTTCATCTCTAGTATTTATGGTTCTGTGCATCCAATTTGCTTGGTCATGGACACAATATAGTAACATAGTCACAACAACAAACCTTACACGGATATCAAAACTGTAAATAGCAGTGACATGTGGTGAGGTTCATGACTGGGGAGGCATTAAAAGGAAAATGACTTTATAATAAAAACAATAGAATTTGTTTTTTCCCTTTTCATGATGGCAGGGGAGGCATGACCCTTGCCTCCTCTGACCGCACGTCCCTGGTAAACAGGATCTACCTGCAGAGGCATTCGTAGCAGCTGTGGAACCTGAAACTCCTGCATATTGTTGAACCTGAGTTGACTGAAGAGGTGGAAGCAAATCCCTGATTGGCAGCGTCCGGCTCTGTGGACAAGTTTGACTTTCAGGTTCATGTTCAATTTTGTCAAACACTTATTATCATTGAGTAAATGGGCACAGCTATTTCAAATTTGTATCAAACAAAATACAATATGAGTAGCATGACAAATTCTCAATATGGACATTATAGTTGTTACCTTCCTCTTCGTTGAAGAGCGCTGGCTTTTGAAATCCAGACTGTCTTTAACATTGAGATGCGACTGATGGTATCAAAAGATTTCTATAAAAATAAAAAAAAGATGTGTTTACAGATAATATGTCTATTGATAACTACAAATGTTGTGAAATATTTGTGAAAACTTTCATACCTCTTTGACTTTTCCAGAATCAATCACAAAGACAACATCATTAATGGTGATGCTTGTCTCAGCAATGTTAGTAGAAAGAATCTGAGCAGTGGTGAAAGGCACAGCAAGTTTTTTTTACAATGAATCTAATTTCTTTATTACAAACAGTATACATCAAATATATCTCAATATTTAAAATCAATTGAAGAATGATGGCTTTCCTCTGAAACATAACATGTATTCTTGCATGTAAATATAGAAAAATATGCGCTTACAATCTTTCTAACACTCGGTGGAGACTTCTTCATGGCTTTTTTCTGTTCGATGCTTGGCATGTCTGAATGAAGTGTGAACACCTGGTACCTGAGAGAAATATACATGTCATAGCCATGCTTTAGAATGGTGTTATACCTGACATGAATGGCTTCATGAGGATAATCTGGGACAAGCTATTTTAATGGCAGCAATGAGCCATCCTTATTTGCCACTGGTGGACATAACTTTCAAGCCTATCTTAGTGGTCCGCAAATTGTATAGGGTAAGATATATAAAGCCCTTCTCTCATTGAGCGGCAAGCAATTGTGAATTGTTTCGAAGGTAACTAATGCCTGACAGGATTCATCAGGGTTTGGTAAAGACCAAAAATGCCAAGCAGTCGGCAGACAAGCAGCAGACTTTCACCTGTTCTTTCATGTCACGTGGGAATTTGAACATGCGACAAGAAAACAAAACTCTAGGCAAACGTTTTGCAAACATTTGCAACCATGAACAAACGCTGACGAACTCTGACGTGAAAGCAACATAAGCTGCCTTCTTAAACATTTGCCGCTCGATGGGATTCATGCCTACGAATATAATGCGGGAGGTGGAGATCAACCCTATAACATATGGGTTCCCCCAGCCCTCAACCACTTTGGCTATGCCAACCTTGTATTATTTTGACCCCACAGTCCTTATTACTGTGCAGCCTTGAATATGCATTTTATGAAATACTGTACTTTGGTTAGAGATCAGTGAGTTGGAAACAATTGATCTGCTGTGTCGACCACAAACAGGAGCAGACGAAAGAAGACTGTATTTTGGTATACTTGAGTCATACTGGCATCCCAAATACAGGATGTAATGAGGAGCAGCCAGCAGAGGTATTTGCTATCCAATCAAAAAAGTACCACTCAACCTAAACCGACGGTTAGTGCACTACTAAAGGTTTGGTTAGTATAACAAATGATCTGCTTATTTTTTAAGCGGATTACCTTTTGGAAACGGTGGAAAATCTCGTATCATCGTAGAGAATCCGGTCCCTGAGCGACACAATGTCATCATATCCAGGAAGAAAAATTAGCACCGCACCTGAGACAAACAGCTATGATCACTTTTGAGCAGATTCAGAAGCACACAGTTTCTTGAATGTGGTACATAATGAAGATTTCTTTGCAAACATAACTGGCAAAATAACTATCAATTTCATGCCCTCAAGTGCATGTTTTTGTTATTTGAATCTCCATCTATTATTGATGCAAATATTTACAATTTTTCCTTGTAATGAATGAGCTGTGATTGAGTTTAATACATTGACTAGCTAAGGAGTTCTGTTGAACCATTAACAGCCAATGTGTTCTTATTTTCGTAATACTATGACCGGTGAACTTGAATATAGATTTCCTTCCAAGAAATGACTGTCTAGTTTTGCATTTCAACTACTCCGTATTTGCAAAAGATATACTGTAAAAGGTCTTTGGATAAAAATGGTGCTGAATTTGAGGAAACAATTTTACCCTGTTGCAGCTTGTATAATTATTGTTTCAGAACTAAAATTGCCGTTCAATGGAATTTTTGCCAGGAAGGGCCAGTAAAGAGATTGTGATGAGACACACCATCACACGTGGTTGAGCAGATCATGTGCAGCAGGTCCATGATGAGATCTAGGTCTACAAACTCATCATCAAAGATGTGATGGTACAGTTTGAGCAGGTCCTGGTCTTCGGAGGTTTGCTCAGCACTGGCACAATGAACCATTGGGGTCTCATTCTGGTCTTTTGTTTTAATGGCACTGCACAAACAAAGATATCCAAGCAATTACATGACTATTTCTTTATGCATTATTCAGGATTTCACCACACAAAATTTCATTTTTTATGGCAATAAGATCATGAATACAAGTCGCCAAAATTCACCAATTCTTTGAAGAACTTTTATGGACAGAATTTCTAGGCGCAGTACTGTACTGGTTCTTTGTGGTGAAGAGGGTGCTGAGCCCAAAGGCGAAGCTCTCGATTTACTGGTCGATCAATGTTCCTAACCTCACCCATGGACACAAACTGTCGGTCGTGACCGAAAGAACGATATCCCAGATACAACCAGCCGAAATGAGTTTCCTCCAACTCTGACCACAACCAAAATGATTTTTAATATAAAATTGATTTACATTAAGTAATACTGTGATATAATTATACTTTAGCAGTTAATAAAACTAATTGATAACCCAATATTGATACAGTACAATATGATCATAAAGAATGTAGTATATATACCATCAGTGCAGATGTGCATTTAGGAGCTGTCATACTCACATTGAAGACTGAAGAAGATCAACAGCATCGAATTGTTGTAAGCTTTTTGCAAAGTCCAAGGCAGTCCTTTAATTAAAAGAAAGACATTTTAGTCTAAGTAGTGTTAGTCTAAGATAATGTAATGTGAAGACAAAACACATTTCGCTTGCGTTGGCAATAACATCAATAAATAAACAACGTATCATACCATCCATTTCCTGCCTTCAAGTTGATGTCCGCCCCCATGTTAAGCAACCGCTCCATCTCTGCGAGGAACCCTCGACCTGCTGTCACCATCAAAGGTGTGGCCCCTGTCTTGCTGTGCATGTAGTTAACTAGGCAAATAAATACAAACACGAGGACACAACTGGTCACGTTCCACAAGAAAATATGTCAAATAACTCTTGAGACTGCCCAACAAATTTCATATACGTAGGTACATATACACTGCCAACTAAAATGTTTTCTATTGTGTTCATTCAGGACTACATAGTCATACCATTAACATGTTCATAGAGAATGAGATTGAAGAGTTGAACAATATATTCCTGGTCTGCAATCATGAAAATATTAGCAATGCAAGTATCCATCTCTTTCACGAGCCATTGCTGCAACTGCTCTGAGCCTTTTACATTCTGCAACACAAGAAAACAAAAATGAAGCATTTACAGTCCTGCTCACCATTTTTGGCAGTTAATGTACTTAATGTGGAGTATTTCCTGAAAAAAATGAATCAAGTGAAACAATTTCTCGCTTTCTCATTTGACTTTTGAGTTCAATATACAGTATTTGCAGTTCATTTTTAAGAATGGGTGTTTTGTAAACATATAGGTACAATTTATCTATTTAACTTTTATATACACTATATTTTAACTGAATCATTAACATATTAGTGGTTTATATTTACAGTATATTTATTATAGATTTACAGTATTTGGCAAACTGTGTGTTTGCAAGGACATTACCAGTGTCTTGATGGTGCCTCCTTCATCCAGATCATTGCTGGCCCTGAATAAGTTAGAGGATGCCAGGTGTGTGTTTTGCCCATCTTCAATACTGATTTTCTCCTCTACTTTGTCCCTCTTTGTCAAAAGGTTCTGAGTCTCCTTCCCTGACAGACAGAATCACAGTGAGGTGAACCAGACGATACTGTTGCTTCAAACACTAAGTAAATATTCATACTTCTCTGGGATTCTTCCTTGTTTTTGCCCACTTCTTTATTGTTAAAACCTGTGAACTTCAAAATGTCTTCAAGAAAATGTTGTTTCACTTCATACTGTCTTCCTTTGACTACAAAAAAAAACACAAGACAATTTATTCACAAGTCATGCAAAATAAAAGTTGAATACTCTCACAATGAGTAGCTAGCACATATTCATTAGTTCATTTGATTGTGTGAGATGGTGCTCCTGATTCCTGATTCATACTTTATTGAAATGGATATAGTTCTTCATGTCTGAGTAGTTTAGAAAGCAGACAGTGTAAAAAGCAGATAATGGCCTGTAAGAAATTCCTATAATGTGTTCACTGAAACCACACAGTATGTTTAAAAACTCGACATTGACTTATTAGGATCACAAATAGAGGGCACACAATTCTGTGTAGACCTGGTTACTAAGAACAGCTTCCATATCTGTTCGAGGAAGCGCTCAAGTTTGCACCAGTTTTTGCAAATCTTTAGTAAATTAGGGTTAGTGTTGATGAGGTTTTAGGTGTACTATATTGCTTCTTTTTTTATTAAACTGGAGAAAGTGCCCACAAACACTGTGCATCTCCTAAGTGTTTGAGGACTGACTACTGCATTATTGTGTTAGAATGAAGACTCAATTGAACAGTCTATTTATTTCTGGATCGTTTAGGTTTCAGATTATGATTTGATATGAAGGTGGACATTAGACATGCCAGATGCCAGCAGTGAAAATGCTTCCCTTATATTATGGGAGCAAAGCAACTATTAACTCAAACAAACCAATTACACCAGAATCACAGTTTATAATGTCTTACGATGAAAAACAGGACAGGACCAAGCGCCAAAATATTTGAGGAACAAGTCAACATCCAAAGAAGCACTGGAGAGAACCAGTTTTATTGCAGGTATTTCCTCAAGTACATCAAGCATCTTCGTGAGCAAAAAGTCAGTGAGACCGTCACGCTCATGCACCTCATCCTTAAAAAACACAGCAAAGTAGGTTAGCCTGGCAGATTGATTTTTAGGAAACAACCAAGTGTATGAACAGAAACACCTAAATACAAACAGTAATACCGCAAACATATTTTCAGAGTTTAGAGTTGTACGTTAAATGCTCACCACAATGACATGTGTGACAGATGCCAGACTGACATCTCCAGCCATGAGTGTCCTGAGTAAAACTCCAGTCGTACAGAAAGTAAGAAGAGTCTTGGGAGAAACCCTATGGAGTCAAAGCCAAGAGTCATTTGCACAATTTCACAAAGATTACAAGAAGGAATAAGAGTTTAATGCTGAGTGTAGCATTTTTTGGTTGTTAAAATTATTTCACACTTTTTCAAATGTACAAATAGCTCATAAAATATAAACACTGTCTAGTCCAGGGGTGGGCAAACTTTTTGACTGGCGGGCCGAATTTGGTTCTAAATTTTGATCAGGGGGCCGAACCAGGAGCAGATGGATGTAGTGTTTGTGTTAAGTAATAGAAATGACATGTAAAGGTCATTGCATAAAAGGTTTGTACTTTTAGTAGGTAGTAAAGCATGGATATTCAAAAAAAGCTTGTTGAAAACAAATGCATTTATTAACAGCATTAAAAAAATATTTCACCCAAAAACTACTATCAGTGATTCTCATTAAATACAACATTGTTATTATGAATAATAGTTTCCATCACTTCAGCGCCTGCAGGTCAGATTTATGAAATATGTTTATCTAATGAGGCAAAATCACATCAAACAGCAAACATTCTGACCAAATACATCATCTTGAAGAATCAGTGAAAGAATACTTCTAAATAAAGTAATAAAGAAATCAATAGTATTGTTGGTCTCCCTTTTCTGCTAGTGCATCATGGTCTGGAGTAAAATTTGTTGTGGTAATTCTTAGGATAGAGCCGAGGTGTCGGTCCGTTAACCTAGAGCTGTGACGGGCTTTGTTGACGTTCATGTGGCGGAACATCTGCTCACACACGTAGGTCGAGTCAAATTGTCCTCTCTTTTTTTTAAAACACTCGGCACTCAGTGTCCACCTTTCTTTTCCTCGGGCCACTCATTTTAGTGTAAGGATTCCAGGGAAAGGTTTGTGGGTGGCATTAACGTAAAACTGTATCTGAAAGCTCAGTGCGCGAATTACGAGAATGCTGACGTCACTGCCCACACTCGAAATTCGGCACTGATAGAAATAGAGCGCGGAGTGCGCCGGGTCCGTACTACTTAGTACGTACGCGCACTTGTGAGTGTGCACCGAGCTTTCTGACACGGCTTTCGGGAGTAAATGCGCGGGCGGGCGCTTCCCCATCTATTGGGGAAACATACTAATTGCAGGGAAAATGACCCCCAAAAAAAAGTTCAATAATACAATTTATTCAGGTTTGGCGGGCCGGATTAAACGGCCCCGTGGGCCGGATGTGGCCCGCAGGCCGTAGTTTGCCAATTTCTGGCCTAGTCTGTGCAAAAGTATGGGATAATTTGAGAGGATTGGGACTTGTACACAAATATCTCCCCCATATAACCTAACTGTAATTTTAAGTGAGGTGCTACTGTGCTCCTAGAAAATATCATAGGCTCTCTCCACGCATTCACATTACACCCTACACTGCTCATTGAAGTGCACACGTAGCTTTTATGAACTATTCGAGCTATTTGGACAGAGCCTTAGTCTGAGCCTTTTTTTTTTTTTTTGCTGCTACAAGAACTTCATCGCTCTGCCAAGGCGGAAAGCTCTGAAATTATTAATATTACCGTAATTTCCGGTGTATAAGCCGCAAGCCGCACCAGCTAAAATTCGGGGATATTTTAGTTTTTTTTTCTTACATAAGCCGCACCGGACTATAAGCCGCACGTGCACACGAGTTTTTTTACAAAGAAAGACAGTACACAGAAAGCCTTTTTGAAGTTTGAATAACATGCTTTAACATGTCTTTCTAAACATTGCCTGTGACGCAGCAGTAGTACCGCAGCAACACGAAAGTGTGCACGCGAGTTATTAACAAAGAAATACTGGACACAGAAAGCTTTAAAAACATACCTTAACATTTCTTTCCAAACACTGCCTGAGACGCAGCGGTAACACAGCAGCAACACGGTAGCACAGCACTAACAGGGCTGGTTAAAGTAAAAGTAAAAAAAAGAGCTTCATCGTCTTCCTCTTTCTCCTGTGCACTGAAACCATCGAAGTCTTCCTCCTCAATTTCCGATTGGAATAGCATTAGATATCCTTCGCCACACACTTTCTCAGTATCTCTTTCGTCGTTTTTATCCATTTCTTCTAGCATTTTCCATGATGAGGGTCTGTTAATGCTAATCTTATTCATGCACGAAGCGCTAAATTACATTAAACGAGCGAGCGACACGTATAGCTCCAGAGTAGACCGGACCACGAAATAAAGAAAAGGGTGCCGCAACACAATGTCATCAACATCGACTGCCTTTATCTTAAAAGCGGCATCATATGCATGCATTTCTTTTGTCCCCCATAATGACGGTTTGTGTATAAAAGCTTCCTTTCAGTAATGTCCGTCTTGATCGCCTTCTGCGTGATGCACGAAATGTTGTAAACACAAACTAGCACGTCTTCTTCCGCGCATTATCTCTTCTTCGTCTGTCTTGCTCTTGCTTCCTGCTAGAGCGCTCCCTGGAGACCGGAGGCCGTAAAAATCCATAAGTACGCCGCGCCGCCGTTTAAGGTTCAAAGTAACCTTCTGGATAAAATGCATTAAAAGTTCACATTCATTACAACTTGTTTTTGGTGAGCAAAATGTCAGAAGAATTGAATTTAAATGCTGATTGATTGGGTTTTAATACAATGCAGATGGTCCAAACAGCGCCTGTTATCATGCGTTCTCTAATGAGTACTTATTCATAATGTTACTGCTCAGTATGCTTGCTGCTTTGCCTTGCTGATTCTTATCTTGTGCAACAGAACAGAAGGATTACGGGTGGGTCAGGGGCGAGATGACGGTTGTGTCAAACAAGATACTGCTGACATCTCAGCAGAAAAATGACGTCCACCAGAACAGATCGTGAAAACAACACGATGCGCCATGAACCTTCTGATCTTCCTTAAAGAACATCACTTTCTCTTTTTATCTCTCGGAATCCAAGAAAGTTATTGATTGCTTAAACTGTTTTGCTGATATAGCCATATCTGCACGCAACACTTTGTGCATTACTTTTGTTTCTTTTCTTACGAGACGAAGCCCACAATCTTCTTCCCCTCACCCTTAGGGGCTAATCGTCTCACACTGTGGGTAGGGCGTTCCAAATAAAAAGAGCGAGAGTGTAAACAGATTTTTAGTGTAGTCAGATTGTAGAAAGCAATCTGTATCGCACTCCTCGCGAGAAAAATCAATATTCTGCCTCACTTGTTTTTGTCTGCTGATCCTTTTCTCTTATTCAGATATTCAGTTAGTACTTTGAACCTGACAGCGCCACTGCTTTGTGTAATCTCTGAGTCACATGGCAGACTAAGAGAAAGGGTTTAGAGCACAGGTGTCAAACTCAAGGCCCGGGGGCCAGATACGGTCCGCCACATCATTCTATGTGCCCCGCGAAGACAAATTGTGCATCAAATTCGTGTGTCATTACTAGAATTGTAAATTGTCTTCACTTTTAATAATCTTTTTTAAAAAATATTTGACCAGTTTTTACTCGTCTGATTTGAAAACGAGTTATTTGTCAGTTTGTTTTGTAGGTTTTACTGTATATAATAGTGTTAAGAGTAAAAGTGATCAAGTCATCACGAAAATCACGAAAAAAATCTTATATAAGCCGCACCTGACTATAAGCCGCAGGGTCCAAAATTTTGGAAAAAAGTCGCGGCTTATACACAGGAAATTACGGTATTATTATTATTATTATCATTATTATTTTGTAGGAAATTTTGACTAAAAGGGGTTTTACCTGCTCTCTAGTCTAATGTGATAGCCAACAGTCTTGCCGATTGTCTCTCCCCTCTCAGCTGCCACTCTCTCAGCGACAGTGATAGCAGCCAGGCGTCTGGGCTGAGTACAGAAAATTCTGCAGCACTCTCCTTTCTTGCTGCAGTCGTCCAACAGAAACTGTGGAATCTGATCAAAAGTATTTGAAAAAATCCAATTATTCGAATGGCAAACCCAACAGTGAAACCCACACCAAAAATAAGCACTATCTAATGTTGAAGCAAGATCTGCTCAGGTCGGATCTGTTTTTATCCAAATGGCTCCTCCACTGTGCTTAACTTATGTTGACTGCAATGCAGTAGCAATGCAGTAAATTTCTCAGGGCAACCAGAATTCCCCAAGTAAAGTTTTTTAAATAATGCGTTGATCTGGGTTAAAAAAAATAACCCCCCCTAAAAAAAACATACAGTGCCTCACGAATGGCACATTTTCTTTGAACATTTTGACCTTTTGACACTTTTCAGCTTTCAAATATAAAGATAAAATTGCCTGTTTTGTGAAAGGTCAACACTAGTGGGACACAATCATGAAGCAGAACAAAATTAATATTAAGTGTTTTTACAGTGCCTTGCGAAAGTATTCGGCCCCCTTGAACCTTTCAACATTTCGCCACATTTCAGGCTTCAAACATAAAGATATAAAATTTTAATTTTTTGTCAAGAATCAACAAGAGGGGCACAATCGTGAAGTGGAACGAAATTTATTGGATAATTTAAACTTTTTTAACAAATAAAAAACTGAAAAGTGGGGCGTGCAATATTATTCGGCCCCTTTACTTTCAGTGCAGCAAACTCACTCCAGAAGTTCAGTGAGGCTCTTTGAATGATCCAATGTTGTCCTAAATGACTGATGATGATAAATAGAATGCACCAGTGTGTAATCAAGTCTCCGTATAAATGCACCCGCTCTTTGATAGTGTCAGGGTTTTGTTTAAAGCGCAGAGAGAACCATGAAGACAAAGGAATGGAAGGGGGGGGCTACCGGTGTGTTCGGCCATCCACGGACAGGGGGCAGGGGCGGGGCAATGACATACCAGCTCTGCCGAACCCCTGAAGCCGACTCACCGAACCCCTAGGGTTCGATCGAACCCAGGTTAAGAACCACTGCTCTGGATGAACTGCAGATAACTACAGCTGAGGTGGGAGAGTCTGTCCAGAGGACAACAATCAGTCGTGCACTGCACAAATCTGGCCTTTATGGAAGAGTGGCAAGAAGAAAGCCATTTCTCAAAGATATCCATAAAAAGTCTCGTTTAAAGTTTGCCACAAGCCACCTGGGAGACACACCAAACATGTGGAAGAAGGTGCTCTGGTCAGATGAATCCAAAATCGAACTTTTTGGCCACAATGCAAAACGATATGTTTGGCGTAAAAGCAACACAGCTCATCACCCTGACCACACCATCCCCACTGTCAAACATGGTGGTGGCAGCATCATGGTTTGGGCCTGCTTTTCTTCAGCAGGGACAGGGAAGATGGCTAAAATTGATGGGAAGATGAATGGAGCCAAATACAGGACCATTCTGGAAGAAAACCTGTTGGAGTCTGCAAAAGACCTGAGACTGGGACGGTGATTTATCTTCCAACAGTACAATGATCCAAAACATAAAGCCAAATCTACAATGGAATGGTTCACAAATAGACATATCCAGGTGTTAGAATGGCCAAGTCAAAGTCCAGACCTGAATCCAATCGAGAATCTGTGGAAAGAGCTGAAGACTGCTGTTCACAAACGCTCTCCATCCAACCTTACTGAGCTCGAGCTGTTTTGCAAGGAAGAATGGGCAAGAATTCCAGTCTTTCGATGTGCAAAACTGATAGAGACATACCCCAAGCGACTTGCAGCTGTAATTGCAGCAAAAGGTAGCGCTACAAAGTATTAGCGCAAGGGGGCCGAATAATATTGCACGCCCCACTTTTCAGTTTTTTTATTTGTTAAAAAAGTTTAAATTATCCAATAAATTTTGTTCCACTTCACGATTGTGTCCCACATGTTGTTGATTCTTGACCAAATATTTTACATTTTATATCTGTATGTTTGAAGCCTGAAATGTGGCGAAATGTTGAAAGGTTCAAGGTGGCCGAATACTTTCGCAAGGCACTGTATAATGAGATGTTGGGTGTGTGAAATTATTCACTCACTTTAAGTCCTTGACTAAAAAAAGCATATACAGCTCTCACTAGTGGAAAAGTGACTACTGGTTAAAATGTGACACTGAATGTACAAGAATGCCACTGAGGAGTATTCATAAACAATTGTATTGATTTTGCAATCATTCTCTTACCTGGGTGGTTTTCCCAGAACCCGTCTCTCCTACGATCAGTACCACTTTGTTTTCTCCAATTAGTCTGACTATCTGTTCCTCATGCTCATACACAGGTAGCGCACGGCGGAAACTGTCAAACTCTGATGCCCTCCTCCTTGGGGGAACCACAGAAATGCCACTATCCAGGCACCCCTTTGGCCTATTCATGTCAAAGCTGTTGTCTGATTGATAGAAGACAGAACATGATACAACTTTGTCCAAATGTGACAAGAACAGCTAAACGTTTGCATGACTACAACTTTTAGTGTTCTGTCATTCTCTGTACGTATATGAAAATATTGAACACGATCTGAAATCCAATATGCATTTCATTATTGGTTTATTGACACCATTGGGTGCACATGTTGCAACTTTTACAGTAGTTGATGACCTTTTTTTTTAATGATAATTCAAAGACTGTGGATTCTACATTCAATAACTGCACCTGATTAGGGATAAAAGACTACAATATAAACTGCATTATGTGCAAACTGCCAAGAGCTGGCGCATGCAAGATCGCAGTCATTATTGTATACTAAAATAAAGCTACCGTATTTTTCAGACTACAAGTCGCGTTTTTTTTCATAGTTTGGGTGGGGGGGCGACTTATACTGAGGAGCGACATATGTGAATTTTTTCACAAATTTTCAAAATAAAAAAAAAAAAGTGAAACCACGATAAACTAATCGCAATGTAGCAAGGGATTACTGTAATTTGAATTTCAAGTGACGTCAGCAGTGCGGCGCGGCGGTTGTTTACATAAAGGACAAAGATTCGATCACGGGATGACAAAGATGACGAAGGGCCCCACGTACTGCCGGCATCAATAGCGGCTTTGTTTGTAAGCGACACGGGGTACGAAGAGTTTAAAGGATTTAATGACTTGGAGTGACACAGAAGGTTTGAAAAACTATTATGGCTTTTACGCACGCCCGGTCCTACTCTACGGAGGTCTCTTTCACCTCCGTGGATGGAAGTCGGGGGCCGGCGCTCGGCCAGGTGGCTGTCCGGGGACGGTGGATGGGGTTCGGACATGGCTTTTATGCACGCCCAGTCCTACTCTACGGAACTCTCTTTCACCTCTGTGGATGGAAGTCGGGGGCCGGTGCTCGGCCAGGTGGCTGTCCGGGGACGGTGGATGGGGCTCGGACATGGCTTTTACGCACGCCCGGTCCTATTCTATGGAGCTCTCTTTCACCTCCGTGGCTGAAAGTGCCACCTCCGGGGATGGAAGTCCACACCGCCACATGCCTGGAAATCGACGCCCGTGCTTGGGGCCGTGTGGCGGTCAACTATTTATGTTATAGTTATTTGATATATTTTATTTCGTGTAGCAACTTGTATATGTTTTTATCGTTACAGTTCAGTAGTTGTTGGCTCGTTGAACTCTTGTTTTGTTAAATAAAGACCGGTTAACAAACACACGTCTTTCCTTGGACTTTGTTAATGCTACAATATAGTTATATACTAGATTTGTGGAATAATGACGAGGCTGACGTCAGGGCGCACGCTCAGCGTTGTTGACAAAGGACGAGGAATTTGATCGATGGATTTAATGAATTGGAGTGACACAGATGGTTTGATATAATTGCTGGTATAATAGTTATTTGATGTATAATTTATATGTCGTTATATGGGCCTGTGGAATATTTTGAAGTGCAAGCGCCGTCAGCGGCACGCACCCATTGTTGACATAAAGGACGATCGATGGATTTAATGAATTGGAGTGACACAGATGGTTTTTATGAACATGTTATTTATGTAATAGTTATTTGAATAACTCTGAATGTTGCGTCAGGCCCGTTCTCAGCTCTTTGTTTGTGTTTATGTCACGTTAGCATACCTATCGTTTAGCCTGTTGTTGCTCGTTCATGTCTGTTCTTGGTGTTGGATTTTGTCAAATGAATTTCCCCCAAAATGCGACTTATACTCCGGAGCGACTTACATATGTTTTTTTTTTTTCACGTTATTGTGCATTTTATGGCTAATGCGACCTATATTCCGGAGCGACTTTTAGTCCGAAAAATACGGTATTTGTGTGGTGTGGTGTGCTTGTGTTGGTCTTATTGAGTACACCACCAAAAGAGAGGTAAACAACACACACTTGGGGATTTTTATCCTTGTCATGTGCAGGGTTCTCATGTTTAAAACAAATACTAAAAATCAAGAGTGTGTACCCAGCTAAGCCAATGAAACACGCTTCTGTTTCACACTCCCCGTATACATGCTTCACAAACTCAAAAGGAAAATATTGATTACGTTAACATAAGGTCTTTGTGAGATCTCCCATTACTAACATTAAGTTTTTAATCAAATGAATATGTTGTGATGAGAGTAAAGCAGTGAACCAGAGTGCTGCGTTTCCAAAAGTGCATCATTGTGGCTCAATTTCTGCTACCAAAAATTGAAACAAAACTCACCATGTTGTGTAGCGACAGACAGCTTGCTTTTGCTGCTGGCTTGAAGGTCTTCACGCTCTTTACTGGTGATAGGAAACTTCTCAAGAAGGATTAGGATGGCATGTAAAGAGGTTTGGGAAAGTGTCAGAAGCATGGCAGACCTACGACTGTCTAGGAGATTCTTTTTCCTGATGGTGAGGAAGCGATTTGAGCCTTTCCTGAAAAAGAAAATATAACATTACCATTTGTGTTTTGGCCTGAAAAAAAATCTTCATTTGTATGTTTCTGTAATGGTTCATACGAACAATATATGTCGAAACTCGTAGCCGGATTCTATTTTTTTAACTGAAATACATTTTTAAAGCTAATTTGCTGTTTAACCCAAAAAAAGAAGAAAAAATTAGACATTTGCAAATTTACCAATTTTTTGATTGGAGGGGAAACTACAATGTCTTCCGTTAATTGACCAACAAATGTAATCTTATCTTAACTTAATAACTCACCTTTTGCTATTTCTGTGCTTCTCAAATGCCCAAGTCCTAATAGAAAGTTAAGCATGCCAAACAAATCATACGAGCTGCTTGCTGTATCAATCACTGATCCGACAGGCTGAAAGTCACAACAACCTATAGTCTGGGCTTTCACCCAATATGTAATATTTATTGCACAGGAATTTGGTGCGGTATTGTTGCAGTTCAGTGCCAATGAACTATGTTGAAGTGACACATTATGGACGAGCGTAAAGCTATGCATGTCAGAGTGGAGTTAATTTAGCCAGGAGACAGTCTCAAAATTCTATGCTATGTACATATGCATGCACTTCGGGTGCATCATTTTCAAAATCAAATTTTTGAAAACTTTATTTTTTGGGGGTAATGTAAAACAGATTTGAAACGCTATTCAACTGTATCATGCACTTTGGGTGTATGATTTTATTTTTAGGGGTAATGCAAAACAGGTTTGAAATGCTATTCAACTGTTTGGGTAAACAGTTTGTGTTATGTTTCGGGTTTAATTAAACTATAAAGCGGTTCAGATAATGGATGGATGGCTATCGACTAAAATAGCATAAAAACATGATAAAATTACAAAAATATATTGTGTTTTTTAATACTAAAATCTATTTGAAAGGCTTGGTTGAACATTAGATACTGCTAGTGAATTATAAATTAAGTATTGAGTAATTATTTAAAATGCTATTCAACTGTTTGGGTAAACAGTTTGTGTTATGTTTCGGGTTTAATTAAACTATAAAGCGGTTCAGATAATGGATGGATGCTATCTGCTAAAATAGCATAAAAACATGATAAAATTACAAAAATATATTTTGTTTTTTAATACTTAAATCTATTTTAAAGGCTTGGTTGAACACTAGATAGTGCTAGTGAATTATAAATTAAGTGTTGCGTAATAACCCTTTAGAAAAGTAAAATTACAAATAGAAAATTAATTCGGTCATCACGAGGGGCCACCACAAAAACGACAGCAGAAGAACTCTTTATGAAAACACTTTTGTATATTTACAGTAACTTCTACCTTTTAGATCTAGTGAAACATACGTACCCTTTGCTTTTAGAAATGAATCCCAAAGACTGTACTGCACGATGAATGAAGGCTCGCTCATTGGAGAAAAGCGAAGAAGGAAACTCCATTTCTGTTGATTCAGGGGAGGTAAGTTTTGAACTATCAATCCTTGCTGCTCACAATGGGTGCCTATAATTACCTTTGTTTTATGTAAACATCACATACCTTTCTGGTCACTGTAACAAAACCTCTCCAGTGCCAAATTAATTGAAATTTTGACTTCTTCATTGATGTGAATGTCTTTGAAGCGACTTGTGGTAGAGGATTTTTTTGCTTTTTGGCTCTTTGCAGAGTTTTTCGAAGTTAGACGGAAATACGACATGGTTCACTGTAACACACACAAAAAATTACTCAGCTCACAAAGCATTTTTCATTTTTATCATTCTGTTGTTTTGACTGTACAGTGCATTATAAAAACATTTTAGATAGCTAGATACGAGAGAGAGAGAGAGAGAGAGAGATAGAGAGAGAGAGAGAGAGAGAGAGAGAGAGAGCGAGAGAGCAAAAGAGAGAGAGATACTTTATTGATCGTGGGGAATTCATTTTTGATGTTGTCATACCACGTTAATGATGCTGTAACACACACAAAAGAATTACTCAGCTCACAAAGCATTTTTCATTTTTATCATTCTGTTGTTTTGATTGTATAGTGCATTTAAAAACATTTTAGATAGATAGATAGAGAGAGAGAGAGCGAGAGAGAGATACTTTACTGATCGTGGGGAATTCATTTTTGTAAATTTTGTCATACCACATGTTAATGTGATGCCAAAGCAACGGGATGAAAAATTAAATAAACACTTAAAAGTGTAGTTACATATGAAATTAAGTAATCAAGACAAGAATGACTTAATTTGTGAGGAGAAAGCGGTATCTACAAAAGAAGAATCAAAACTGTGCTGCTGCCTGAGATGGCATATTACTGACCATACATTAGGGGCCATAAACAAATTTGTATTGTACAAATTTATAACCTGCAAGTGCTCACCTGTGTAATGAGAGGGAAACTTGACAAGAACAGGTTTGGTACAGAGGCAAAGAGGGAGAAAGAGAGAGACAGAAAGAAAGACAGAAAGAGAGACAGCGAAAGAGAGACAGAAAAAGAGACAGGGAGAGATAATTAGTAATCGAATTCATGCTAATACGATCTTAGAATATCAATGTTAATTAAAAATAAGACTGACATTACCGTCAGTGCTGAATTATTGTATTGTTGCACTGAATTTAGTGTTTTTACAATTAGTAAGACATTCTAGTGAGAGGCTTGAACTGAGGATTTCTCAACATTTAAATATATTTTAAAATTTCACGCACCCCTGAAATGCTTCCACCTTCTGGCCCTCGTGACGACAGACAATACCCTCAAGAATCGTGTTTAATGCATCATAAACAATTGTTTCATTTCATTGTACATGTCTTCCCTCCAATACACGTAAATTAGCTAATCAGAAAAGCTAAAACGTCCACGTTGGGAAAGTAGTTCTCCGCCATACGCTGCAAAAATAAATATTTACCAACGACAGTGTTTTATATGAATGACAGTATTAGCTGTTTACCCACAAATATAGAGTACATTAGTCAAGATAAAGCGTTCGAAGACTGAATTAATACATAACATTAAATTAGATCGTACCACATTTATGATTGCGCTGATCACTTTGAAAAGGAAACCTACTTTTCTTCTTCTTCCTCGTCTTACTTGATTTGATTGGCAGTAGGCAACCAGCGTTTTGCCACATTACCGCCACCTACAGATATAGTAAAACCTAAAACAGACACATTTTTTTTTATTCAAACATTTATTCAAACACAAACACATTGCGTATAATCCATCCCTTCGCACATATCAACAACTACAGACAGACAAAACAAAATAAAGCATACAAGATACCATAAAAAAATAAAAAAATAAAAAGACATGACAGGGTAACTCCATCTTATATCCAGAGAGTACACATCCGTTTTACAGCATTCTTGGTGTTAATACGTTTTAACGAAATGTTGTAGGATTTCAGATCATTCTTCCAACGAAGAATTTTTAAAGTGTTTTAAAGAAACGGCATCTGTGTATATATTGTTTGGCCAACAAAATAATATTGTTAATAAAAAAAAATCTGATTTACCATTATGAAAAAAAGTCATATTTAACATCAGAGATACTAAGAGTAACAAATAGTAGCCCTTTTGAACAAGCCCATTGTTGAAAGTCAAGCCAAAACCTTTGAAGCTACAGACTCACACCAAAAGAAAAGATGGTCTAAATCAGTGGTTCCCCAACTTTTTCAGGCTAGCGCCCCCCTGGCTCCCCAGTGAATTCCTAGCCCCCCCAGATTTGGTATGCTGCAATTTGAAAAGAGAAAGGTTAAACACAAATGTGTATTTGTGAACCAATTTATTTTTTAGCAGTTTTAACTGTTTCGGCAACATAGAATGGTAAATAAACATTCCACCAGTAACCTTCATTGTCTCACACTTAATATTAATGGGATGGATGTGCTTGGTGCAGGGACATAAGCTTCTCAACATCAGGCTGGAACTCGCTAAGAAGAAGTCGTAGATCCCCGCGGTCAGTAATTTTCAGTCGATTTCTTTGCTTGGAAAGAAGCAAGGTGACTGCACTGAAGCCCCGTTCTACTAAATATGATGTTGGGAAGGCAATAAAGTACATCTTGACCTTGTTCCACAGCACTTGAGAGCAGTCAGAGATTTCTTTTTGTAACCAAAAATCTTGATATGACTTTTTGAACTTTGGCCTTAGCTCAATGTCATTTTGAATTGAAATCAGTTCTTCCTCTGCCACTCCAGTTTCTTCACGTCGACATTTAGGAATGGACTGATCAACCAGTCTGGTATTTCAAGCAATAAAATGTCCTCAAATCTCTCAGACATGTCGCTGTGCAGTTCATCCAGGTGTGTACAATACACTTGAAGGTCATCGTCTGGTATGCCTTTTTCCTTATCCAATTCAGAGAGGCTTGGGAACTGGTAGAGTGTATGGCGAGCTATGTTTCGTTTGAATAACTGTAACTTGGCCAGGAAGGTGGAGATAGCTGATTTGACTTTAATTAGGTTAGCATCATGTCCAAGATGATGTTGACCGCCAGAATGCGGTTTTTATTATAAGATAAAATTCTGAACATTACAAGCTTGAAATTACAAACCTGAGTTTTTGCTTTTGTAGTCTATGCTGTCTATGTAGTGACGACATAGACTTCGGACTGCCGCCCACCTATCGCCCCCTTCAACTTCTGACTTCGACTTCGGACTGCCGCCCCCCTACCGCCCCCCTACCGCCCCCTTCGTCCTCACCGCCCCCCCAGATCTTTCCACCGCCCCCAGGGGGGCGGTACCGCCCACTTTGGGAACCACTGGTCTAAATCTTCAATTTCACTTTCAAAAAAACACAGTTCCCTACATCCATTTTAAATTTCGTCTTCAAAAGTGTTTTGGTTGGGTAAATATCATTGATCATTTCAAATTGAAGTTCCTTTGATTTTGCTGGGACCAGAAATTTCCAACACTTGCATCTAATCACTTTATACCTCCTCAGCTAAAGTCTTTCAAAATTGAACCACGTTTCAAAGAACCTGAAAAACAGTTTTCTTAAAAACAGCCTCGAATAAACTTGTTGTTACATTTGTAATCACAAAAATCAATGCCATTGACAAAAAGTAGCCTTAGAGTTGGAGCTATTTTTGAATAAATTTAATCTTGTTTAACGATGTTTATCAGGGATAATGGGAATTTGTTTATACTTATTTTGGGTACAAGAAATTTTAAATTCATCACAAAAATCAGCATGTTGAAAAATTCCTCCCTGGTCATCCATAAAGTCAGATATAGCCCACACTCCTCTAGAGAACCATTCAAAAATAAAAACAGATTTTCTATGAATCAAAATATACCTATTGTTCCAAATTGGTGTGTTTTGAGGAGTAAAATTATGTTTGAAAATAAGTCTAATAAAGAACTTGTTGATGAAAGTCTGATCGTTTTAAAGGAAGCTTTTGTGGATCATAATCACATTTTAAAAGGAATTTGATTCAACGTATTCTTTTAAAGACAAGATTGACTATGAGAAACCATATTGATTGTGGATTTTTTAGGAATTGTTTCAACAAATTAGTTTTCAACAAACCATTTTTATGAATGATTTCCAAATCTCAAAATCTAAAATAATAAAAATAATTAGGTGTTTCTCAAATAAAAGCATTTTCAACAGAGTCAAAGGCTTTGTAAAAATCTAGGAAGAGAATAAAGCCATCCTCTTCCACGAAATTGCCGTAGTCTATTAAATCCAAAATAAGCCTGAATAATGAATAACTCTTCCTTTTATAAAGCCTGACTGTGTCTCACTAATGATATCTGTTATTCCCTCTTTGAGTCTGTTCGCAATTGATCCGGGAAAAAAAATTGTAGTCTGTATTCAACAATGTGATGGGCCTCAAATTAGCGAACAGTCTCTTATCTTTTCCAGGCTTTGTAATCAAAGTAATTACCCCTTTCTTCATTGTTGTCACTAATTATTTTCTATCAATACATCATGTAAAGCTTCAAATAAAATTTCCTCAAGTTATCCCAAAAGTGTTTGTAAATGTTTACGGTGAGCCCATCTGATCCTGGAGATTTGTTTAACGACATTTTTCCGAGACTTGCATCCAGTTCCTCGATTTTAGGTTTTGAATCACAGACCTCCATCCATCCATTTTCTATACTGCTTGTCCCCACAGGGGTCGCGGGCATGCTGGAGCCTATCCCAGCAGTCATCCGGCAGTAGGCGGGGGACACTGAACTGGATGCCAGCCAATCGTAGGGCACACCGAGACAAACAACCATCCACACTCACACCTCAGGGCAATTTGGAGTGTTCAATCGACCTACCAAGCATGTTTTTGGGATGTGGGAGGAAACCGAAGTGCCCACGCAGGCACGGGGAGAACATGCAAGCTCGACACAGGGAGGGCCGGAGTTTCTTGCCATGCACCAGAAAACCAGTGATAAAAAAAAAAAAAAAATGCATTGCCGGCTTTTTTTCTAAATTGAAAAAATCTTTTCACCGGAATCGATCCACTTTTCCCTCGATCTCACAAAAGCTCACTGTGGCTTATTCAGATAGAAATGGTCACAGTTACTTTGTACTGCCATAATTCTAACTTTATCTTCTGAAGTTAAATTAATCTTGCTACAAACAGAATGTAAATCTTGCAATAGTTTTTTTCTTTTTTGTTTTTAAGTGTTAAAATCTTACTGAACTGTATACTTGTTTCTTTAATCCTGAATTTTAGAAATTCCCTTTTATTAATAGGACCAATAATTGTGTTATCATGTTCTATTTCAGTAATCACATTTTTTATCTTGTTACAGTACTCTTCATTTTCTAACAATTTGGCATTAATTTTCAAATAGCCTCTCGGATATATTTTCTTGATAGCAGGTTCTAAAGCTAACATAATAAGCCAGTGATCTGATAAGTGCTTTGGAAATTGAAACTTTTGTAGTTTGAGATATTATATATTATACATTTGTGGCGACCGTGGCTCAGGCAGTAGAGCGAGTCGACTAACCGGAGGGTTGACGGTTCAACCCTAGCTCTGTCGCAGTCACATGTCGTTGTGTTCTTGGGCAAGACACTTCACACACCTTGCCTCCAGGTCGTCATGGTAAATGAGAAAATGTTCTCAATTGACCTACCTGGTAAAACATTGAATTAAAATAAAACAAAATTAAAAATATTGTCAGTGCCCAACCAGTAATCAATTCTGGATTTACATTCAGTTTAAACCATGAGAATTCTCTTATTTCTGAGTTATTTTCTCTCCATATATCTCTAAGATTATTAATCATAAAATTATTAAATGACCAAATTATATTGGGGTTTCCCAGCTCTCTCGGGCCTAAAACAGACACTTGCCTGCAGCTATCTGCGCGCGACCACACCCACACTTCTGCATATGACGCAAGCTTATGTCCGCTCCAACAAGATTCACCTAGGGCTGTTTTCTGATGAGGACCCCCGAGGACCTCCGAGCTGCCTTCATCTGCCTGCATGGGTTGCCAATGTCTTCTGACTAAATCTGCCCACCTCACAGGACTTCTCATTGTCCAACATGTCATTTTTACAGAAATAAAAAAAAAATAGGCCTATAAGGTGATCAAATATGTCTGCTCAGTCACAGTCCTTTATCAGAATCAGCTTTATTGACCAAGTTTGTGCATGCCAAACAGGGAATTTGACTCCGGTTGATCTCAGCCTCTGTACAACATTTAAGTGACTGACAACATTCAGCTAACTAACAACATTTAAGTGGCGAGAGCAGGATGTTATTGCACAGTGATGTCTCTGAGTCTCTATGAGTCGTGTGAGTTCATCAGACCGACAGCTCTGGCCATTATAAAGTACAATTTAAAAATAAAAAACCCAAAACTAAAGTATAGGAAAACTTATTTTATTTATAATATTTTACATTTGTGAAGTCAGGTCAGTCAAATCACTCAAAATCCACCGTAGTTAACATTTGTACAATGAACACGGTATCAAACTTTCAAACAGACCCTATATTTCACATTCAAATACAGTCATTTCATGTGAATGTACAACAGATCTTTTGGAAAATAACACAAAAACATGACGACTTAGTTTTAGCGCAAAAGCAATGAAATTAATGTGTCTTAAATACAAGAGGCATTATTTTAGAAAGTTAAACCTAACGATCCTTGGGGTTCATTGTGGCAATCTTTTTCTTCTTTAATCCAACACAAACTGTGACAGAAGAAGTCTAACAAATTGGTATCCATTGGTTGGCAGCAAAGACTAGTCATACATTTCCTTTCAAACGAGTACACACTAAAGAGTACATTTCAGTCAAATTATAAAATGTGGTGCTTAGTGGTTACAATTATTAAAAATATCTTTTACTAAAAATATTTTTGGGTGGCAGAGTATCAACAAATAGTGTAAAATGTCACGTGGCTATGAAATTTAAAATAAAACAATGTAACTTGTCTTGGAAATCAGGAAACATACCAGGTAAGTTAAAGATTGGGTGACTGACCTAGGATCATTTACCGTTACTTGACTGTGACTAAAAATCTTGTGTTCATAAGAACATTTTTATTGTTAATTCATTTCAATAATGGTAACCACACACTTCTATACATGATTCGATACAACTTTCAAAATAAGACCAAGTGCACATTGTTTCACAAAAATAATACATCACATTCCATATATATATATATATATATATATATATATATATATTTTTTTTTTAAATAAAATTTTAGTTATTTGATAGTAATCAATTTAAACACCTTTTTTTCCTTCAGGATTCAAAAGAAAACTGCAACTAGATTAGAGGCATATATATGAAATTGGTTTTTAGAAATGAGTAAAATACAAATAGCTGAACAATAATTACTTGGCAGATCATCCACACCAATGTACTCAAACGTCAAACAAATGTCAGAAGTCCACACTGTGGAAGGTTGCTAGATGAAAACTGTCTTTACACTGTGTTGTCATGTAAAACTGACATGAAACAAATATCAGGTGTACATTTCTTAACAACCTTCAGAAGTCAAAACATCTCATGATGGCATCTTTGTCAAATTTAAAACTGAGGAATGTTTTGGATGACAGAAGGTGCTCCAAGTCTTTTTGATGGGCAGTCTGTTGACCATTAAAAGAACTGTATGAAATCCCACCTGTAAAGAGAGACATTCAGCTACAGTACACACCAGTACTACATAGAAGACAGACTCACACCCGAGGAAGCTTCATTGCATGCCAACTCCCGACACGCATGCACGCGCACGCATGCACGCGCACGCACGCGCTTTTGTACTGTACACAAATGAATAGTAATTTGTTCACTTGTTCGATTGGGCACTTACGAAGGTTACAAACTGAAAGCATGTTGGAAAGTCAGTTGACACATCTTAAGAGAATGCATGCGTGCGCGCACACACGCACGCGCTTTTGTGCTGTACACAAATCAATACTTTGTTCACTCGTTTGATTGGGCACTTACGAAGGTTACAAACTGAAAGCATGTTGGAAAGTCAGTTGACACATCTTAAGAGAATGTTTGGAGTCCGTGCACATGAAATCATACCTGATGTTCTTTTCAATCGTCTATGAACTAGTCTGCAAATCTTCCCCATTGAATTGATGAAATCAAACAAATGCGCATGTTGATCACAGAGCTCGAACCCCCCCCCCCCCCTCTATTGTTAGTTCAAATGCTAACAATGCAACAAGTTGCAAAGCTGCACAAAACATTTTCAAATGATGGCTGGGGGGGGCTGAAAGTCATTAATAAAAAAGAAACAACACATGTTTAAGGCAGACAACCATTGGCATATATATCAATAGAGCTTTTTCTGCCATGTTGAACATGCCATGTTGGGTCCTGCGATGGACTCTTTGTTCAAGCCTTGATTAAAAAATGACATGTGGCTTGCACCATAGTAGCTGCATGTCTGACGATTGTAACAACTCAATCCGCGTCACAATTGCTATAGAATTAAAGGAGCAATTATGACTGGAGCCAAGCAAACATTCTAGCTGTTGTGGAGCATTAGCTATAGTCACTTCTTCGTCGTTTTTGCTCTTCTTCGTCGTCTTCTTTTAGGCAGATTAGGCATATCAAGTGCATTGCTGCACTCCACTGGTAAAACGACTATCTTAGCTAATGGTCTCGGCAAGATGTCCATACAACCACACAACATACCTTTCTCAAATATGTCTTGGAGTCTTCTGGAAATGAGCCGTTTATCTTCCTTCTGTATGAATAGTAAATGAAACGACATTTCAGTCAAACCTCTCCATACGATTGCTTAAACATTAGAATTTTTCAAAATACGAAGTGAAATTTGATCAAATGTTTTGACTCAACATCTGAAGTAATTCCCAACATATGTCATCGCGGTTAGCCCGCTAGACGGCGACATGTCGGGATGACGACAGCGTCACGTTATCATATCCCAAGAAGGCTAACGCAAATGGTAGTAGTGGTGAAAAAAGGAAGGTGGTGATGATTTCCTTACAATTAAAAGAAATCATATGAAAACATGAGCGTAGAGTGTGTGTCAGTGATTCTGCGAAACAACATGGCCAGAACATGTCAACAATTTCGACGATCAAGCGACGACGATGAAGCAGAAGGAAGCTCTCAAAGCTGTCAAGCCATCCAAGGGGATCACCATCATCTCTAAATGTCACAGCCCTACCCTGGAAGAGATGGAACGTCTTTCTTAAAAATATCTGCAGAGCGGTCGAGTGATGGTGAGGAACAAAGTGTGGCAAAGAAAAGAAAGCCTGGACTGAGTGGAAGTGAAGAGGGTGAAGATGAAAGTTAAAATGTAAACGTAAAAAAAAAAAATTGCACGCGCACACACGCACGCACGCACGCACGCACGCACGCACGCACGCACGCACGCACGCACGCACGCACGCACGCACGCACGCACGCACGCACGCACACACACACACACACACACACACACACACACACACACCCATATATAAAAAAGCTAAGTCTGCCTCACAGCTTGGAGGGTGCGGGTTCAATTCCACCTCCGGCCCTCCCTGTGTCGAGTTTGCATGTTCTCCCCGTGCCTGAGTGGGTTTTCTCCGGGCACTCCGGTTTCCTCCCACATTCCAAAAACATACTTGGTAGGCCGACTGAGCACTCCAAATTGCCCTGAGGTGTGAGTGTGGATGGTTGTTTGTCTCGGTGTGCCCTGCGATTGGCTGGCAACCAGTTCAGGGTGTACCCTGCCTACTGCCCGATGACTGCTGGGATAGGCTCCAGCACGCCCGTGATCCCCGTGGGGGCGAGCGGTATAGAAAACGGATGGATAGATAGTTTTAAATTAACATTATGTAAGTTAATGATTAAAGATAAAAAAAACCACTGAAAAATAGAAAAAATATATGAAGTGTAAAAAAAAAACAAGCTAAGTTAGTTTGTAGTTCACATACTGTAAGTTACAGAACGTATGTATCTCTAAAGGTACAGTGACAATACAACACCCTTTTTTTTATTGATTATTTCTTTGTAATTTATTTCTTTTTACATCTCTCTCTCATATAATTATAATTTGTTTGATTGCCATGTGTAATTAATTATCTTCAGTATTTATTAAAGAGTTAATTTAGGGTTTTTTTGGGCTGTGGAACGAATTAAACAAATTAGTGTCTTTATTATATTTATGTCTTTATATTTATTAGTGTGAAGGCCTTCACACTTACGTTATTCTACTTTTTTATTCTCCTCACTTTGTCCTTCTACTTCCACATAATTCAACTGATTCACTCCATTCCACTTTTGACGTATTCTAAATATTCACGAGATGAGCGCTTCCATTTTTTTCGTTCTGAAAATTTTCGGTTTTCGCAAAATTCGCAAATTTACGACAAATTTTTCCCCATTCATTCTTAATGGCACATTCAAAATTTCTCATTTACATCGTTCCAGTTTGAAATTCACATCATTCAGCACATTTGGGACGATTCTCGACATTCCCAAAATTGCCAAATTAAAAAATTTCACATTTAAAACTTCCGCAAAATTTAAAAAATTTCAATTTTCACCTCTAAGTTCTACATTCTTCAACCAATTCAACCCATTCCAACTTCCAACTGTTCATCGTTTGCCTACCTTTCCCACAACTTCCCATTTACCAAAAATTCCAAAATTTCAACTTTGAAAAATTCTCTTAAATTTCATTTTTCCCTTCTAATTTCTACATTTTTCCACCGATTCAACCCATTCCAACTTTCAACAGTTCATCTTTTGCCTACCTATTCCACAACTTCCCACTGACCAAAAATTCAAAATTTTCAATTTTGAAATTTCCGCAAAATTTCACAAAATGTCATTTTATCTCCTCTAATTTCTACATTTTTCAATCGATTCAACCCATTCCAACTTTCTCAACTGTTCATCTTTTGCCTACCTATTCCACGACTTCCCAAAAATTCCAAATTTTAAAATTCACGCCAAATTCTCCAAAATTTAGTTTTTCCCTTCTAATTTCTACATTTTTCCACAGATTCAACCTGTTCCAACTTTCAAATGTTCATCTTTTGCCTACCTATTCCACAACTTCCCATTTACCAAAAATTTGAAATTCACCACAAATTCTCCAAAATTTCGTTTTACACTTCTATTTTCTACATTTCTTAAGTAACTCAACTCGTTTCAACATCATTCGGCAGCATTCCCCAAGAAGATATTCAAAATTTAATTCCAAAATTTCAAATTCTAAATTCACGCAAATCCTCCAAAATTTGTTTTTTCCCTTCTAATTTCTACATTTTTTAACCAATTCAACCCATTCCAACTTTCACCCCCACTTCAACAGTGTGGCGGCCATCTTGGATTGACCCAGAAGTGACCCAAAATGAACCGGAAGTGCCCCAAAACAAACAGGAAGGGCCCCAAATTGAACAGGAAGTGACCCAATATGACCAGGAAGTGAACCGGAAGTGCCCCAATTTTAACAGGAAGTAAACCGGAAGTGACCCAAAATAAACCGGAAGTGACCCAAATAAACCGGAAGTGCACTAAATTAAACCGGAAGTGCCCCAAATAAACCGGAAGTGATCTTATTTCAACAAGAAGTGATCTAAATGAAACCAGAAGTGACCTACATTTTTGTCCGATTCAACCCATTTCAACTTTTCAACTCCAAAGGTAACCTCTTGAACCTGTAGTACAGACAATTGGTGAAGGCATCCAGGCCGGTTTGGAGGCGGGTTTGGGTGTGGCCTGAGGGTGCCTCCGATGCACTTCGTGACTGCTTCGACACCACTGACTGGGACTTGTTTAAGCAGGCGGCCACCTACAACGATCGGACGGACATAGAGGAGTATACTGACTCTGTTTCCTCTTACATCGCGAAGTGCATCGATGATGTGACTCGCTCAAAATCCGTCGTCACTCGAGCGAACTGGAAGCCGTGGCTGACAGGGGCTGTCCTCAGACTGCTGAGGGCCAGGGACAAGGCTTTCAGAGCGGGGGATGAGGCTGGCTTGAGGACAGCGAGGGCTGACCCGTCCCGGGGCATCAAAGAAGCAAAAAAGGCATTCTCGTGCAAGGACAGCAAGGACGCATGGAGCCTTTGGCAGGCCATTCAGACCATCACGGACTATAAGCCCGCGCCGAGGAGCTGTGAGGGCGACGTCCGTCTGCTGAACGATCTTAACCGCTTCTTTGCTCGCTTCGACGCCCAGAACAGCACTTTCCCGCTGAAGACCACTCCCCCCCCCCTACAAGAGCAGCCCCTGAGCCTCTCTGCTGACGGAGTGAGGAGGGCGCTTGCCGCTATTGACACCCATAAGGCGGCGGGTCCTGACAACATCCCGGGTCGAGCGCTGAAGGACTGCGCTGGGGAGCTGTCGGGTGTCTTCACGGACACCTTTAACGTTTCCCTGCACCAGGCCATCGTCCCCTCGTGTTTCAAGGCTGCCACCATCGTTCCTGTGCCGAAGAAACCTGCACCGTCCTGCTTTAATGACTACCGCCCCGTGGCACTGACGCCCATCATCATGAAGTGCTTTGAGCGGCTTGTCATGGAGCACATCAAATCCATTCTCCCCCCCCACCTTAGACCCCTTCCAGTTTGCGTACCATGCCAAACGGTCCTCTGAGGATGCCATCTGCTCTGCCCTCCACTCGGCCCTCACCCACCTGGAGAGAAAGGACTTATATGTGAGATTGCTGTTTGTGGACTTCAGCTCTGCCTTCAACACCATTGTGCCGCAGCGTCTCATCTGCAAACTCGACGAGCTGGGCCTCAGTACCTCCCTCTGCAACTGGCTACTGAACTTCCTCTGTCAGAGGCCTCAGGTGGTGCGTGTTGGCGACAAAATCTCCGCCAGCATCACGCTGAGCACGGGGGCCCACCAGGGCTGCGTGCTCAGTCCACTGCTCTTCACCCTGCTGACGCATGACTGCACTGCGACCTACAGCGACAACCACATGGTGAAGTTTGCTGACGACACGACTCTGGTGGGTCTCATCACGAAGGGCGACGAGACTCGGTACAGGTCGCAAGTTGACCTTCTGACCACGTGGTGCAGGGACAACAACCTCCTGCTGAACGTAAACAAGACCAAGTAAATCGTTGTTGACTTCCGGAAGGGTCACACAAAACACCTGCTGCTGATCATCGACGGTGCTGTGGTGGAGAGGGTGAGCTGCACCAAGTTCCTGGGGGTGCACATCAGTGAGGACCTCTCCTGGTCCGCAAACACCGCGTCACTGGCAAAGAAAGCTCAGCGCCGCTTGTACTTCCTGCGGAAGCTCAGGCGTGCATCTGCTCCTCAGGCAGTCCTGTCTACATTCTACCGTGGCACCATTGAGAGCGTCCTCACCAGTTGCATCGCTGTCTGGGGTGGTAGCTGCACTGAACAGAACTTGAAGGCCCTGCAGCGCATAGTGAATACGGCTGGTAAGATTATTGGTGCTTCGCTCCCCTCCCTGAAAGACATTTACACCTCCCATCTCACCCGCAAGGCAACCGCGATTGTGAGTGATGTGAGTCACCCAGCTCACTCTTTGTTTGACCTTCTGCCCTCTGGGAAGAGGTACAGGAGCCTGCGCTCCCGCACCACCAGACTCGCCAACAGCTTCATTCTCCAGGCTGTTAGGACCCTGAACTCGCTACCCCCTTCTGCGTAGCGTGCGGCACTGTTGCGCTATTTTCTGGAATGTCTGCTGGACGCTCACTTGCTCCTTTTTGCTCCTCTTATTTATTTGTTGTGTTATTTATTCATTATTTATTCAGCACGCTGTTGTTTACTTGATTGTCTATTGCGGGCCATGTCTTGTCACCGTGGGATAGCGGGGAACGAACTTTCGGTTTCTTTGTGTGTCTTTGGCATGTGGAGAAATTGACAATAAAGCTGACTTTGACTTTTTTGTTGTGTTCCAAATTTCAAAAATTTTTGGCGCAATTTTTAAAAAAAATTCCCGTTCATTCTCTATGAGGCATTCAACATTTGCTCTAACTTCTACATTTTTTTACCAATTCAACCCGTTCCAACTTTTACTGTTGATCTTTTTCCTACCTATTCCACAACTTTTCACTTACCCAAATTTTCAATTTTGAAATTTACGCCAAATTCTCAAAAATTTTATTTTTCAACTCTAATTTCTACATTTTTCAATCAATTCAACCTGTTCCAACTTCCAAGCTTCCATCATTTTCCTACCTATTCCACAACTTCCCACTTACCAAAAATTTGAAATTCACCACAAATTCTTCAAAATTTCATTTTACACTTCTATTTTCTACATTTCTCAAGTAATTCAACTCGTTTGAACATCATTCGGCAGCATTCCCCAAGAAGTTATTCAAAGTCTTCGCCTTCACACGCAATTTCTCCAGAAATTGCATTTTCTAGTTTATATTAATATTTGATCCAACATACGGCTATTTCAACATACAAAGTAGGTCCCGGAATGAATTAAATTCGGATGTAGAAGCTTGACTAGTTATTAGCAAATAAAAAGTGCAATCAAGATCCAATTAGAGTTAAACAATACATTTCATAAGAAATTGTACAGACGGATAATATTTTGACCTGCTGGCTGCTGAATCCATTTTCATTTAGTCCTTTCTTCAGATAAGATGACTCCTGGGATTTCTTCCCATTGCCTTTTAAGTGTTGGCTCTACACAGAAGGAATAATGTTATGAAGCAAACACAGAGTCAATTAAGTCAAATGATTTGGCCCTACCACTCATTAGATTGCCACTGAACTTTGATGTGAGGGCGGCAACCCAATTTCACCGAGGGTTAATAGTATGTTATTTGGAGTCAACGGCAGTCATTGTTAATGGTGTACAAATCAAATACACTAATTAGGAAAGTTTTTTTTTTTAATAGTAGTGTCAAGGTCACTTGTCTTTGCACACCTGGTTCAGCTCATATTGGCTCAGCTCCTTCTGCTGCTTGTATTTGGTATACCCATCTCCAGAAAATACTTCAATAGCAGTGATGCGCCGGGATTTGGATCTAAGACAAACAGAGAACGTCAATAACACAATATTGGAAAATACTGATGTATGGATAGAAGTACAGTATATTCCATCGGGTTGATAGTCTACTGATGGTGGCAAAGAAAGTAGAGCATTAATCTATTCCATTTTATCGAATATAAGATAATGACCAACTGCAAAAAGGTTTCAGTTGAGACTGATGAGCTGCATTTACCGTGTATTGTCTGAGGTTTTGCCCGGAGTGGTGCCATTGCTTGCAAAGTCGTCATCACTATCTGGAGTTTCACCTTTCAGCCTGCTAATCCAGTCTTTTAGCGGCCTGCACCAGGGGAGCAGAAATAAATAATCATTGGTTCACGTCACATAAAAAAAAAAAAAGCTCTCTGGTAGCTAGACAATTTACAAGTCGCAGTGCTCTGAAATAACATTGCAGAATTGAAAGCCATTATGTCATAGGTGATACTGCATGACTCCTCCTTGTGACCTTTTTCAGACACTCAAAAAACATGTCACACTTACTACGTCAAACGTAAAATCCAAATAAAATAACTTTGCAGGCAGCAACTTCAAATTCAATTGCACAGTAGAGTAACAACCACTCTTTTCTCCACACATACACTACCTTATGAATGGAATGGCCATGAAAAACCTATTGGGGGCAAGTCCAAGTTTAGACTTTGGGGTCATGTCGTTCCTGTGACATGGTAGCTTTTCAATCGGGAACCACTCGATATTCTAAAACAGAAACCAAGATAATCAATTATTACATAATCATACATTTTAAAAAAAGAAATTCTGAATTGAAAAAATTGAAAAATAAAAGATTTCATACCCTGATTTCTTTTCTCGTTTTGGGATAAAACTTTGTATCCTTGGATACTCCTGGTATGATATAGAGCCGCACAAGCTGGTCAGTGATTTTCTGCTCTATGTACATATCTTTGTCAATACAATTCTTAATGTCAAAGCCTGTTTCTTCTAACACCTGTGGAGAGACATATAGCACATACGGTAAGCCATGAAGACATTTTCTTTTGCCTTCAGTTGTTCAGTGGTCGCTTCACAACTCACTTCACGAACGGCACAATCATGAGGCGCTTCATCCTCATTCACTTTCCCTTTGGGAAAGCCCCAGCCTGACTTTGCAAGGTAGCCCTGAACAAGCAATACCTGGGGGGAAAAGTAATGTTTTTATTAGTCATTTATTAGCCCAACAAAAACAACTGAAGTGAAATTAATATTAATTTCTAATATTGCTGAATGAGTAACTGCAAATAAAACTCACACTCTCTAATAACTCATCAAGAATGATTGCGCCATAAGTAGGGACACCCATCTTGTACTCTTTCCACTGTTCGAGGACTTTCTGCACATCTTCTCCATGGGGCAAAAGGAATGGGCAGTGTTGGAAAAGTTTGTTGCTGTCAAGAAAAACTTGTGTTCTTGCAACCAACATTCAGATATTACAAATGCGTGTTTGACTTCACTGTATCCCATTGCACATCATCAAATTGTTGATGAGGCCCATAAGTGTTACAGAGAGTGTGGGTCAAGAGCATGCAGTGCACTGTAGTCGATTTAATTAATCTAGGAATAACAGTATTTTTTTTCCTTTGCTCCAGTGACCAACTGCATGGTTAAAAATTTGGACTGAAAGTTGACCAAGAATTTTTGGGGTTGACCACAACCCCAGACCACACATGAATAAGCAGCACAATGTAAACTGATTTAAAGTGATAAAATATGTTCATTTGTCATTATAGTAATGTCATGAGTGTTATACCTCGCATTACAAAAACAGTTTTATTTAGCAAACAATGGCATTTTAATAAATTTCAAGAATGAGTGCGTGGCAAACTGGCAATGTGTTAAGAAGTGAGGAGAAAATCCCACTGGCAATGTTACTTGAGGAGAAAGGATATCAGCTTTGGCAAAGTCTCTTATCCCACAGTGAGGAGCGGCTGGAGTGTTCGGGATGCAGAAGTCCAGGTAAAACCAGTGTGCCAACTCAATCTGGAAGCACACCCGGATAGCGTTGTCCCTTTCCTCACTGGGAATGTGTAGAATGAATCGACTATACAAACACAGGATGAGGAGGAGTATTTAGGGTTATTAGAGTAAAGGGAACATAATAAATTTGCATGCCATATTTTTAAAGCTACTTTTATTTGTTAGTTTCATGTTAGTCATGTATCATTTTCTTTCCATTCAATGTTGGGCTATCATATGAACACCAAATAAAATTATTTGTGGTTGAAATGTGACGTAATGTGGGGGAAAGGTTCAAGGGATATGAATGATTTTCACTCCACTGTATATGCTACTCATTATCTTGCGTTATAACATAATTAGTATTTGTACAGTTTATTTTTTTAACGATGGCCATGGCTCATCCAGCTGCTGTGAGATTTCTATTGCATTAGTTTCTGAGAACACCCTTGGCGGGGAACTGCACTCTGCAAAACAAATGCTACAGGTGTTGTGCTCGATTTGGTTCCCCCGTGAGATTTTGTTCCCCCTGCCGCGGGAGCGCGCACAGCTTGTTTGGAAAGCGAAAAACCGATGCCGTACGGCGTCCGCCGGCGTCAGCACTATGTTGTTTTCAATAAAAACATGAAGAATTCACGTTTGCGTCAGTCAATTTTGAGGATATGTTCCCCCCTTGTAACTTGGGCTAGGAATGAGGGAACCTGTTCAGATTTGCCACACTACCTGAGCAGACCCCCAGGAAGACAGAAAAAAAAACAGTTGGAGTCTAGGACTCACCGTTCTCAAAATAAGGGGGGGGAAACATATCCTCACGGGGCACCCGTGAGGATATGTTCCCCCCCTGTAACTTGGGCCAGGAATGAGGGAACCTGTTCAAATTTGCCACACTACCTGAGCAGACCCCCAGGAAGACAGAAAAAAACAGCTGGAGTCTAGGACTCACCGTTCTCAAAATGGGAGGGGGGCACAAATATTCACGGCTTGACATTTAATAAAGCGTTCCTGTTACAATTTTTATCCCACCACCTTTCACTTTGCTTGGGACAAAAGGAGCCTTCAGAACTGAAATGTCTTCTCAATTATTCATTCAAATCAATTCACTCAAATCATTGTCGTTATGAAAGATTTGATCACAAAACGTGTGTGGCTTTTTCTTAAATGAACACGTTTGACATTGCTAGAGTGTCAGCTTTTAATTATATTGCGCTGTCATTTTAAAGCAAATTAATAAATGCAACAATATTAATTTGCTTTGAAAATACCTGAGTAATAAAATGGATGGATGAATGATGATTACAATTAAGAATAAAGTCTCCTTTGTAATATATACTCCTTGTAGCATGTAACGGTACCCAAAAGGAGGAGTTTCTTTGCATCGAGGTTTATGCAAAGAGCTCACGTAATTATATCGTTGCTTTTTGGTGAAGTGAGTGAGTGTTCCGTCTTTACGACTGGTCTTTGAATGCACCCCGCTTCAATGGCAGAACGCGGATGAATTTAAAGACATCAAATGAGAATAATCCTTTATAAAAATTAAAATTGACTGACGCAAACGTGAATTCTTCATGTTTTTATTGAAAAGAACATAGTGCTGACGCCGGACGGCATCGGTTTTTCGCTTTCCAAACAAGCTGTGCGCGCTCCCGCGGCAGGGGGAACAAAATCTCACGGGGGAACCAAATCGAGCACAACACCGGAAAGAAAACAAGACCTACAGAAGCAGCGACGACGTTATTCTTGGAGAATTTCATTCAATTGTGTATATGGAGCCTCAATTGTGTATGAATCCAGGTTACTACAACAGTAATCGCGTTACACTGTGCAGGCAGGGACGTATTCATCTTCTGGCACAAAAGAGACCCAATAAATACATAAAATCCTATCGATATTTTTGCACTATTGTCAAGCGCAGCGTCTGACTCTAGCACTAAAATCGTCAGTAAATGCACTGAATATAGATCAGAAAGCCGAAGTTCGACTTTACGATATAAAAACAACATATCTTCAAAAAATGTTGGAAACGGGGCTCTATAAAGAAAGCGGAATAGTGTAGACCCGCAAATATTATGTTTATAAAAATGGTTAACAAACAACATTAAGCATCCGATTACCTGCAGAGGTCGTCCAGTATGCCAGAGGGGATCTCTAATCTTTTTGTTTCCATGTTGGGCGAAAACATTGAGGCTCTAGTGAAAAACGAACTCGAACAAAAGCCATAGGCGGGCCAAACTACATCCACGTGTCTCCACTTACATCCTTATTACCGAAGGAGCCCAAGACCGACTCCACAGTCGATAAAAACTTGTAAATATTGGCTTAGAACCTCTCAGGCGAGCGTCAACGAAGCTACGAAAAAAGGAAGTTATTCATCCAATCAGGAGCTATGTTGAGTTATTTCATGGAATATGATTGGTTTGTTCTGATGCCCGTTAAAATGCTATAGCGTCATATATCAAGTTTGTAAGACGTTTGTGAAGCGAAATCAAGTTTACGAGAGTGATAAACTCATTCTTTCATTTATTCATCACCCGAACAGTTAAAACTCACGAGGGACGCAGGCGTGTTGGAGAACTAAAACATTTTCCCAATCTGAAAAAATATTATTTAATTTGTATGTATATGCTAGTTATTTTGTCAATGAATGATTACTATTTTGTTTCAGACCACAATACAATTTGTACTTTGGGGATACTGCCTTTAGAGATAATCTGATATACACGTCAACTCCACTAACAGGCTTCTGTATTCGGATCTAAAATAGATGCTCAGTTATTTTTTGTTTGATACCTGCACATTAATGTGTACATTATTCCGGCTTTAAAATCAGAGAAAATAGGCACGACATTTGTTTTTAACCGGGTTTGTCCTACCTTTATTTGGCAAAACAGAAAGGAAAAAGAAAAGAAATGGGCGTGGCTGTACAAAGCGGAGTGCTTGAAAGTGAAATTTTTGCGGTAATGACCTGAACGTTGACATTCGTGGGAAGAATTCAATTACACAAAAGGGTCATTGGACATGTTAAATGAAACCCATCCATACACAGAAGCTCTATGTACAATATCAAAACACAATTTTCTTGATTAATTAAACTGATTAGTAGGCTGGCCGTACCTTCAGAATACTGTATAACCAAATCCTACGTTGCTCCAACCCATTTCTCAGAATTTTAGCTATGAACGTGTCTATCGTATACGGAGAGAAGGTTTTCACAACACAAAAATAATGAGAAAAATAAAAATGTAGTATTTATTAATGGTGTGTTTGGATTGCTTTAGTGTCCACTTTTCTGAAACAAAACAGATATTTTATTTTGAAGAACCTACCGGAAAAGCTATGCACTTTGATGCCTTGCAACTAACGGGAGTGTTCAGTTTCACAAGTGTCGCAGTTTCCTATAGAACGACTTCCTAATTCATCATCTTTCCGTAAGAGAGAGCAGCCATGGCACAGGCACTTAAAGAAAGATTTGAGAAGTTCCTCCATGAGAAGAACCTCCTGACTGATGCCCTTGCTAAAGTCGAAGCAAAGACCGGGGTTAGCAGGACGTATATCGCTCTCGGTGAGTGTTGACAGGAAGAGAGGAATGGAAAAAGACTGCATTGGCGAGTCAGCGCAATTTGGGCTGTTATGACATTTTGATCCCGTCGGAGAATGGTAGCATATGTTTCACTGTGTTTAAAGACATTTCTAAATAGAGACATTTAAAGCACAACGCGGATTATATGTTGGAGGTTATTTGTGTTAAACAGCAGTGTTGCTTTGTTCCAGCTATCGTTGGCATCATCGCAGTGTACTTGGTCATTGGCTATGGAGCCTCCTTGCTGTGTAACCTCATCGGCTTTCTTTACCCAGCTTACATATCGTAAGTGAACCGGGGAATATCAAGGAGGGGCCACACCCATCAACACACGAGTACTCGCACACACGAACCTCGCTGTTCTAAACTTAACATTTCTATATTCTATTTATTTTTGTTTGAACTGCAATCAAGTATCCTGTCTGTACCTACCACATTTCTCAGAGTGGTTTTAACCCGTCACTTTATTTATGGAATTTAGTAATCACGAATTGTGAACACACACTATGACGTCATCCATGTCTTGTGACCCAACACAATATCCCAAATATCACTTAACAAATTGCGCAATTGCACCCGAGATGGGTTTTGACAAGTAAGAAACCGGTAACCCAACTGTCATAACAGTATTTCAGTCAATGTTCTGCATGTTAAGTTTCTGATAATTTAACACTACTACAATCACTAGAATCTTGAAAATGATTTAAAAACTCAAACAAACAAACAAACAAACAAACAAACAAACAAACAAACAAACAAACAAACAAACAAACAAGCACAAAAGTACAAAAACAAATAATGGCCACACATTATTGAAGTGTGCAGACTGTTAAACTGTTTCATTGCTAGTGACGTGGTCATCCATTTTTTTCCTCTGTCATCACTGATATGGTTCTGTAGTGGCATCACAAAAATGCACATCAAGGCTAGGTGTCAAACACAAAAACACATACATGTTCTTTTCTTGAGTTCTTTTCTATGCTGAATAGGTTTTGCTGGATAAGATGTGTGAACCTTTGGATGACTTCCAGATATTACATCAATGGGTACATTTCACGAGAGGCACCAATGTTATTGAAAACTGGTTGACCTCGGAAGAGGTGATCCCTAATTTTGGCGCAGGAATAACAGGACCATAAGCAGCCTAGTGCATATAGTGAATAAAATATAAATTGGGAGCATGCATTTTTCAGTTACAATTGTCAATTATATACTGGATCTGCAAACCCATAATTTAAAGGTCTACTAAGCTACTATTACTTGCACACCAATTGAGGACTCAAAAAACACCGGTCAAAATCAGATTGAGAAAAGAGGAGTTTTAGAAATTATATAAGTGTAAGAAAGGGGAAAATGGCAAACATGCTTTTTAAGAGATTTTCTATGTTTTCCTTCAGATAATCTTGTGTTAATATGAGAATAAACATTTTCTTAAATTAATATTACTATTATGTTATAAACTAGAGCAGTACAGCAGTCATGTAAATTTTCATATTATCAGTACTTGGTGAAAAATGCCATGTATTTATAATTTTCTTAATAAGCAAAGATAATAATAACAAAATAATCCAGATGTTCAAAGATATTGCCAAGTGAAACAGCAATAGCCTAGTTTTATTTTACACAATGTAATGTTTCTGGTTTATGTGGTGGCGTGTAAAAGCAGAAAAACAGAAAATGCTTGTCGCTTATTCAAACTCAAACTTTTAAGACATCCATCCATCCATCCATCCATCCATTTTCTGAACCGCTTAGTCCCCACGGGGGTCGCGGGCGTGCTGGAGCCTAACTCAGCCGTCATCGGGCAGTAGGCGGGGGACACCCTGAACTGGTTGCCAGCCAATCGCAGGGCACACAGAGACAGACAACCAATCGCACTCACACTCACACCTAGGGACAATTTGGAGTCTTCAATCGGCCTACCAAGCATGTTTTTGGAATGTGGGAGGAAACCGGAGTGCCCGGAGAAAACCCACGCGGGCCCGGGGAGAACATGCAAACTCCACACAGGGAGGGCCGGAGGTGGAATCGTACCCGCACCCTCCTAACTGTGAGGCCGACGTGCTAACCAGTGCGCCACCGAGCCGCTCTATCTATCTATCTATCTAGATAATCTATCTAATCTTTTGGGTCAGCTCAGCTCTCTCTTCACTGCAACGGACCGGTACAGAGTCCGCATTACAGCAGACGCTGCTCCGATCCGCCTGTCGATCTCACGCTCCATCCTGCCCTCGCTCATGACCAAGACCCCAAGATAGTTGAACTCCTCCACTTGGGGCAGGATCTCATCCCTGATCCGGAGAGGGCATTCCACCCTTTTCCGACCGAGGACCATGGACTCAGATTTGGAGGTGTTGACCCTCAAACCGCTCCAGTGAGAGCTGGAGATCACGGCTTGAAGAAGCCAACAGCACCACGTCATCTGCAAAAGCAGAGACGCAATGCTGAGGTCACCAAACCGGACACCCTCAATGCCTCGGCTGCGCCTAGAAATTCTGTCCATAGAAGTTGTGAACAGAATCTGTGACAAAGGGCAGCCTTTGCGGAGTCCAACCCTCACTGGGAACAAATCCGACTTACTGCCGGAAATGCGGACCAAACGCTGGCATCGATGGTACAGGGACCGAACCGCCCTTATCAGTTGGCTCGGCACCCCGTACTCCCGAAGCACCCTCCACAAAACTTCCCAAGGGACACGATCGAACGCCTTTTCCAAGTCCACAAAACACGTGGACTGGTTGAGCGAACTCCTATGACCCCTCGAGGATCCTGCCGAGGGTATAGAGCTGGTCTACATTTCCACGGCCAGGACGAAAACCACACTGCTCCTCCTGAATCTGAGGTTTGACCTCCCAACGGACCCTCCTCTCCAGCACCCCTGAATAGACCTTACCAGGGAGGCTGAGGAGTGTGATTCCTCTGTAGTTGGAACACACTCTCCGGTCCCCTTTCTTAAAGAGGGGAACCACCACCCCAGTCTGCCAATCCAGAGGCACCGTCCCCGATGTCCACGCAGTGTTGCAGAGGCGTTTCAGCCAGGACAGCCCCACAATATCCAGAGCGTTTAAGAACTCCGGACGGATCTCATCCACCCCTGGGGCCTTGCCCTTGAGGAGTTTTTTAACTGCCTCTGACTTCGACCCCAGAGATTGGAGAGTCCACCTCAGAGTCTCCAGGCCCTGCTTCCACAATGCAATTGAGGAGGTCTTAGAAGCCAGCTCAGTGGCCTAGTGGTAGAGTGTCCGCCCTGAGACTGGAAGGTTGTGGGTTCAAACCCTGGCTGGGTCCTACCAAAGACTATAAAAATGGGACCCATTGCCTCCCTGCTTGGCACTCAGCATTAAGGGTTGGAATTGGGGGGTTAGATCACCAAATGATTCCCAGGCGCGGCACCGCTGCTGCCCACTGCTCCCTTCGGGGATGGGTTAAATGCAGAGACAAATTTCACCGCACTTGTGTGTGTGACAATCATTGGGACTTTAATTTTAACTTTAACTTTAAGTATTCTCCCCACCGACTCACGACGTCCCGAGTTGAGGTCAGCAGCACGCCATCTCCACTGTAAACAGTGTTGACGGTGCACTGCTTCCCCCTCCTGAGATGCCGGATGGTGGACCAGAATTTTCTCAAAGTCATTTGGAAGTCATTCTTCATGGCCTCGCCAAACTCCTCCCACGCCCGGGTTTTTGCCTCAGCAACCGCCGAAGCCGCGTTCCGCTTGGCCATCCGGTACCTGTCGGCTGCCTCCGGAGTCCTACAGGCCAAAACGGCCCGATAGGACTCCTTCTTCAGCTTGGCGGCATCCCTTACCGCCGGTGTCCACCAGCGGGTTTGGGGATTGCCGCCATGACCACCTTACGACCACAGCTCCGGTCGGCTGCCTCAACAATGGAGGCACGGAACATGGTCCACTCGAACTCAACTCAACCCCGCCTCCTCCAGGACAAGGAAAAAGCTCTGCCGAAGGTGGGAGCTGAAGCTCTTCCTGACATGGGATTCTACCAGATGAACCGGCAGCTTCCCCCACCATCGGAGCCAACCCACCACCAGGCTCCGCCCCTCTCTTCACCTGAGTATCCAAAACATGCGGCCGCAAATCCGATGACACGACTACAAAGTCGATCATTGAACTGCGGCCTAGGGTGTCCTGGTGCCAAGTGCACACATGGACACCCTTATGTTTGAACATGGTGTTCATTGTTGACAATCCGTGTCGAGCACAGAAGTCCAACAATAGAACGCTACTCGGGTTCAGATCAGGGGGGCTGTTCCTCCCAAAGATAATCACATTTTAAATCACAAGCACAATAGTGAGAGGGAAACAAATTGCAATCAGATGATTTTTCAAAATTGTTCTGTCCTAATAGTCAAATATGGAGCGTGATGGAAGTTTTTTGTGGGTGGTGATGATTTGAGTAAACTTATTCTCTCACCAGCTCCTTCCTTGTTTGTGTTTGTAGTTGTGTGGGTGTGACTGTGATGATGTGAACCCTCCCTCACAACAGTGTTATTGACACAGTCCTTTTCCAAAGGCAATCCCCTCTCAATATTTTTAATCCTGTTGTTGGATTATGTACAGTATGTGTGCATTTCTTCAAGTACAAAAGCATAAATGCCTGTCTATTCATTCTCTACTGCTTATCTTCTCTAGGGTAGTATCATATTATTATGTACCTTATTGGCCCGAATACAAGACGATGTTTTTTGCATCAAAATAAGACTGAGAAAGTGGGGGTCATCTTACATTCGGGGTCTACACATTATACGCATTCACTTGTGCGCAGCGGTAAGTTAAAGGTTGCTGGTATCGACTGAGTATGTTGCTGTGATCGTGTGCGTCTTTGACACAAAGTGAGTATATACATTTCATTGCTGTTTGATTGACAGCTCCGGCGTGCTCCTTTAAGATTGCCTCGCATCGTACGAGTAGCCGTTACGCAGCGGCACGGCGCTGAACGGTCGGCAGCAAATGTACACTGCTCAAAATAATTCAGGGAACACTTTGAAAACACATCAGATTTCAATGGTGAAATTTTTGGGGGGGATATCTATACTGATATGGACAGTTTAATGTTTCAGGAACAAAAGGATGCCACATCTTTTAATGGAAATAAAGGTTTTCAGCCTACAGAGGGCTCAGTATACAGACACCCCAAAAATCAAAGTGCAAAAATGATATGGCAGGCTTGTCCTTTTTGCCTAAATTCAATTTGTGCAACTCAAAATTCTTTTCAATATCTTGTGTGGCCCCCACGAACTTAAATGCATGCTTGACAACGTCGCGGCATTCTCCTAATGAGACGACGGATGGGGTCTTGTGAGATGTCCTCCCAGATCTGTCTAAGGGCATCAGTGAGCTCCTGTAAAGTCTGAGGAGCAACCTGGTGGCGTATGATGGACCGAAACGTTATGTCCCAGAGGTGTTCTATCGGGTTTAGATCAGGTGATCGTGAGGGCCATTCAATTGTGTCAATTCCTTCATCCTCCAGATACTGTCTGCATACTCTTGCCACAATAGGCGGGGCATTGTTGTGGATCAGGAGGAACCCAGGACCTACTGCACCAGCGTAGGTTCTGACTATGGGTGCAAGGATTTCATCCCGATACCTAATGGCAGTCAGACTGCCGTTCTCTAGCCTGTAGAGGTCTGTTGGTCCCTCCGTGGAAATGCTTCCCCAGACCATCACTGACCCACTACCAAACCGGTCATGCTGAATGATGTTGCAGGCAGCATAGCGCTCTCCTTGGTTTCTCCAGACCCCTTCACGTCTATCACAGGTGCTCAGGGTAAACCTGCTCTCATCTGTGAAAAGCACAGGGCGTCAGTGGCGGACTCGCCAATTCTGGTGTTCTATAGCAAATGCCAATCGAGCTCCATGGTGCTGACCAATGAGCACAGGAAACACTACAGGACATCGTGCCCTGAGGCCACCCTCGTGAAGTCTGTTTCTGATTGTTTGGGCAGGGACAGTCACACCAGTAGCCTGCTGGAGGTCATTCTGTAGGGCTCGGGCAGTGCTCAACCTGTTCCTCCTTGCACAAAGCAGCAGATATTGGTCCTGCTGATGGAATGAGGACCGTCTACGGCCCTGTCCAGCTCTCCTAGAGTAACTGCCTGTCTCCTGGAATCTCCTCCATGCTCTGTACTGGGAGACACATCAAATCTTCTTGCAACATCACGCATGAATGTGCCATTCTGGAGGAGTTGGACAATCTGCGCAACTTCAGGAGGGTTCAGAAATCGCCTCATGCTGCCAGTCGTGATAGTGACTCTAGCTAAAGCCAACACTTGTGGAAAAACAATTGTAATTTTTTTGAGCAGTGTATTTTCTTGTCTCGATGACTTATGTTTGGTGTGTTGCCGAGAGTATTTATTTATTTAGTATAGCGGAACTGTTATAGTGTTCTCTTACGTGCTGTATTTCTGTCTGTTGAAGAACCACACACACACACACACACACACACACACACACACACACACACACACACACACACACCCTTCACACGTTTCATACAATAATCACACACACAAGAATCACATTCACACACCCAAAGACTCACCCATGTACACTACACACACCTGCTCTCACATCCTTACGACCAAACTGGGCCTATACCGTTTTGCCAGTTTGCCTGCATACCCCTATGACCCACAGTGCCTGTTACTTTTTTACCAGTAATTCAGTAAAGCAATCAAAACTGAACCACGTCCTGTGTTCTGACCAACACCCAGGGGCGAAAAGACCATAACCATCCGAGCCAATCCCCTATACAGTCCTCAGGCTCCCCAACAATAGCGGTAGCAGTTTGCATTATTTTATTGCAATGTTTTTCCTTATTCAGACTTGTTTCACGACTACAGTTACAGTTAGACTTCACTTTGATAGTTAATGCAGTTATTGCAATTTTGTTGTTTTATCACAGTAGATTGGTTTATTTACATTTCAAAAACCAGAAGCCATTCATTTACAAATGTGATTGCACTTTAGTTAACATATTTAAATGTTCAGATATTAAGATGTGATAGACATTTTTTGCATTATTTGAATGAGGCAAAACAACATACTTTTTCTCTCGAATATATTGTTATAATCATTTGTTTCATATGTAATCATTTTCTGTATAAAAATTTAATTTGGTGTTCGAAAAGTTTTTTTTCAAACTTGAGTCTTGAAAAAGAGGGGGTAGTCTTATAATCAAGGTCGTCTTATATTTGGGCCAATACGGTATTACATGATATGACTCAGTTAGCATGATTTTTAAACCAATTTCCATAACATGTTGAATTGGTTTGCACATAAGCAATTCGTTTTTAGAGCAATTTTTTTCTACATATATTCGAACGTGCTTCATTTCAGTTTAGTTTGTGTTAGGTTTAGTAGGTTTAGTTTAACATATAGAAGGGTTGTCAATTTTACACTTCATGACCCAGTTTAAGAACCTTTTTACTCACCACCATGAATAAGTTAAATCGTTCACCTTGTCTCACACATGTAAAACAGTAACACAAATTTAAAACAGACTCGTGGTATGTGATTGTATGTCATCATCTTGTTAATGGTCGTTTATTTTTGAGAATTGCAATAAATGCTGACAGTGATGTTACAGCATATAAGACCTGATCAGGGAATCAATGTAGAAAATCTTGAAATTAATACAATCAATCCATGTAAAAAAAAAAATATGAATAAAATAACCAAAACATAAACCTGTGTTTAATTTTTGGGCATCCTGAGGTTGTTGAATAATTTCATTACTTCATGCAAGTTGATGCAGTTTTTGGGCGACCTGCATGTATTATTCTGTGCAGCGCGTCATTATGTCACTCAGTATCTGTAAATTAGTCATCGTCCAAATGCAATCTACAGGTGGAAGTGGGCTGTAAAACCATGTTGACAAACTGGATGACAGCGATCAACACTGACTAAAAACAAGTTGTATTGCTTTCAGACCAGGTCTGTTAAAAGAGTATGCCTCCTCAATGTCTTGGCAATCATTTCTTGAATTTCAGGTCAAATGCTTAATAGAAAAAAATGTGATTAAATGCTTGATGTTTTGTTTCTCTCTTTTACCTCCACAAAGCTTATCATTTTAGAGACAGGTTTGTGCAGATCACTGTCTCAAAAAAATGCATCAATATACAAATGACAATTTAAAATATTCAAATTTTCAAAAAAATGTAATTTAATTCAAATTTCAAATTATTTTTATTGATTATTTATTACTTTTATTATTAGTAGTCAAATTTAATACAGTATTTTAAACATTCAACGATGAAGTGAAAAGCTACAGACAGGTCAACGGTCAACTATTCTGAATTTAGTGACTTCTAACATAAGTCCTGACAATTGTATATTTTCTTTACAGCATCAAGGCCATAGAAAGTGCTACCAAAGAAGATGATACTAAATGGCTGACTTACTGGGTGGTGTATGGACTCTTCAGTGTGGCAGAGTTCTTTGCAGACATCTTTCTCTCGTGGTTCCCATTTTACTACATCGGAAAGGTAATCTGGCTGTAGTTTGTTAGCAGCCTGCCATGTTGTATATGATGTCTTCAGATTTTAAGTTGTCAAAAACAAAACAAAACGGAAACAAAGGTGAGTTTGATGGAAACAGGTGGCCAAGGATAGAATAACCAAGGGCAAATATGGAGTAAGGCATCCTAACTGCGACAGTGTAAACCTGCACCAAGGCAGTACAGACATATTTGAACTAGTTTACTATATTATCAAACTAAACTTGTTAAAATTGGAGTTTAGGGGAGGTTCATGTTGTGAGCAGTTTTATGACACGGTACCTGTCTTAACAGTGTGCCTTCCTGGTCTGGTGCATGGCTCCAACTCCTTCAAACGGTTCGGTCCAGATTTACAATCGCATCATTCGCCCCTTTTTCCTCAAGAACGAATCCAAGATTGATGATGCAGTTAAGAACATAAAGGATAAGGCATCAGAAGCAGCTGACAAGTTCAAAGATGAGGGTGAGTACTAGGGCTCAGACTTGCCCCCTAAATAAATATTCGATTCATTAGTCATATTGACCAAAATAAAGTGCCCGACTGATTCTGATTTTTAGGGCTGAGTAAAATTCTGTTAACATTAATTGAAACATATGTTGTAGAGATGCGGTAAATCACAAGACGAGACAAAAGGCATGGTCCTGTACTCTGCACAGTAAAAGTACATATCATCGCCTGCCTTTGAATAACCCTAACCCTAACCCATACACCTCTGAACTGTGGTGGATTTGCTAACCATTGCGCCACATAATTTATTTCAACAAGGAAAACACTACCGTATTTTCCGGACTATAAGTCGCTCCGGAGTATAAGTCGCACCAGCCATAAAATGCCCCAAAAAGTGAAAAAAAACATATATAAGTCGCTCCGGAGTATAAGTCGCATTTTGGGGGCAATTTATTCGACAAAATCCCACACCAAAAAATGTCATGAACGAGCAACACCAGGCTAAACGATAGCAACAACAGGCTAAACGATAGGTATGCTAACGTGACAAACACAAACAAAGGGCTGAGAACGGGCCTGTTAACTATTACATGAATAACATGTTTATAAAACCATCAGTGTCACTCCAATTCATTAAATAGCAACAACAGGCTAAACGATAGGTATGCTAACGTGACAAACTCAAACAAAGAGCTGAGAACGGGCCTGACGTAACATATAGAGTGATTAAGGACAATTATTACATGAATAACATGTTTATAAAACCATCGGTGTCACTCCAATTCATTAAATAGCAACAACAGGCTAAACGATGGGTATGCTAACGTGACAAACTCAAACAAAGAGCTGAGAACGGGCCTGACGTAACATATAGAGTGATTAAGGAGAACTATTACATGAATAACATGTTTATAAAACCATCGGTGTCACTCCAATTCATTAAATCCATCGATCGTTCTTTGTCAACAATGGGTGCGCACGGCTGAGGGCGCTTGCACTTCAAAATATTCCACAGGCTCATATAACGATAGACAAACTATATTTCAAATAACTATAATACAAGCCAATAATATTATCAAACTATCCGTGCACTTTAATTCCATTAAATCCATCGATCAAATTCCTTGTCCTTTGTCAACATCGCCGCGCGTGCGCCCTGACGTCAGCCTCGTCTTTATTCCACAGATCTACTATATAACTATATTGTAGCGTTAACAAAGTACAAGGATAGACGTGGGTTTGGTAAACGGCTCTTTATTAAACAAAACAAACTTCCAAGCGTGTGGCGGCGTGGACTTCCAGACAGACCGGGCGTGCGTAATGGCCATGTCCGAGCCCCGCGCACCGTTCGCGGACAGCCATTCGGCCGAGCGCCGGCCCCCGACTCAGTAGAGTAGGACCGGGTGTGCGTAAAAGCCATAATAGTTTTTCAAACCTTCTATGTCACTCCAAATCCTTAATTCCTTCAAACTCTTTGTCCTCCGTGTCACTTAGAAATGATCACCGCTAATGATGCCGGTAGTCCTTATGTGGGCACGTTTGAATGTAAACAACCGCCGCGCCGCGCTACTGACGTCACTTGAAATAGTAATCCATTGGTACATCACGGCTCTCCAAACTTTCTTTCTGCTGCTCGATTACTGTTTTCAGCTGCATATTTTACAACTTGAAGTTTGTAACCAGCAAAATATGAGTTTCTTTTTGGTGCCATTTTTCTTAAGCCCACCCAGTTGATGAGTCACGGCCAACAGTGAAATTTAGAGCGCCCTCATCCAGTTTCGTCTGAAAATATAATTTTTTTGGGTTGTTTTATCAAAGTCAAAGTCTGCTTTATCGTCGATTCTTTTTTTATATACTAAGACACACAAAGAGATTGAAATTACGTTTCCACTATCCCTCGGTGAGATAGTACACATATGCATACAAGCAACACAAAAAAACCCCAAGAAGGCACAAACAATGAATAAATAAGAGTGTTGAATAAATGATAAATAAACAAATAATAATAAATAATAATAATAAATATGCAAAAATGGAGCAAGTGTACATACAGCAGACAGTGGACTTGGATATGGTGCTTTAAAGTGTTAATTGCTTTATTTGATGTTTTCTCTATTTTTTATGTTTTGAATATGTTCAAGATAAAGATATAAAAGCATGTGAAGTGATCAACTATACTAAAAATAACATGGGAAGTGGTCAACTATACTAGTGAGTGATGTCTTAATGATCAAGTAAAAACTTGTGAAAAAAAACATATATAAGTCGCTCCTGAGTATAAGTCGCCCCCCCACCCAAACTATGAAAAAAACCGCGACTTATAGTCCGGAAATTACGGTATATGCTGCTTATCAAAAATAGAGGGATGAACCATGTGTTTTATTGTGCTGTGTCCCTTAAGTCATCTTGTGTGTGCGCGTCTGCATTCTTGTGTGTGTGTGTGTCCACAGCCAAGAAAGCAACTGCCAACATAATTTTTGAGGAGAAGAAGAGCTCCTAATCAGGACCTCCACCCAGGATCGTCTGTGTGCAGCTGTTCCCATAAAATAATGTTGCCTTGTTGTATTTAATGAATCTGTCCGTAATGTCAAAGCCATTTCCCTGTTCAGTTTACTTGTTTGACAGGTTACTGTACATTGCCCTGATCCTGAATGAACCGAATAAACACCTAACAGAAATGGTTGAATGTTTTCTGCCAGAACATGACATGTTGTCATGACATGTCTTTCAGCATCATTGATGTAGTCAAGATAATCCTTTTTTTTTTATCATGAACAGTGAAGCATTCAGCCTTCACTCATCTCAAACCTGGTGTCTGGCCATAGAAGACAGGAGATTATTTAACTCAAGACCAAGGCTAGTCTCAAACTATTTTAACCTATACGGCCTGGTCTGTTTAGGAAACTGACTTTAAACTGAGTTCAAACTGATTTATAGTATTATTGGTTATTGAAATAAAAACAATTTTGCAATTAAATGTGTAGGCTACACTTCTACATTAGTTTTTCTTTTGTCCACAAATTTTTCAGAGACCAATCCACTGTTTTTGTTAAATAGCAAAAATGTTAACCTATCCTTACTTATCGTCTTGTTGAGCTATGCAGAGAATCTTAAACTTTCCCTTCTTTGACAGTGACTTGAATTTTGCTGAATAGCATAACCGTTAACCAAAAAGACGTAGCATAATTAAAGCTCAGTGAAAAAGCTTAAAAACAAAAGAATCTGTTATTGTCGCAGGCAACATATGACTGCGGTTGATTCAGTCTTACAGTTGAGTTCCAAAACGGTTTCCGTCACTGGCAGCTTCTCTGATCTTAGCGTCGCCTAACGCCTCGCTCACACTGGCTGCAGAACGGCTGCAGCATAGTTTCCTTGGTGTGCAGACATTTGAATGAGGAAGTGTGTCACTGACTATCTTGCAAACGGACATGTGTGCGCGTGGACTAGTAAGGGACGGGGGAGAACGCGCTCGCTCATGTGCGCTTTCCCGTTCGTATGCGTTTGACTTCTGTTGCTTGCAGGTTCCCGTGACAGTGCCAGCGGGCCATGTAAATTTTATTACACAATGCTTTGGGCCGGTCTAAATTTAGACAAGGACCTGCGATAGATTGTTCGTTGTTCTCATTTATCATAACACATTCCGACCTCCAGCAAACAATCTGAATTTCCTTAATTTATGCAATAATATGTCATATCTTCAAAGCATTAGGGTCGCGAGTGTATCCTATCCCATTAGTCAGTGGCCAGTAGGAGGGGGACATCCTGCACTGGTTGCCAGCCAATTACAGGGCACACTGAGATGAAATTTGGAGTGCTCAATCAGTCTTTTAGGGGTGTGAAGAAATCTGAATACCTGGAGCGAACTCATCAAGGCAAGGGGAGAACATGCAAACTCCACACAAGGATGGCCGGATTGCGGGTTCAATTCGCACAACCTCTGAACTGTGACATGCCAACCAGTGTGCCACCATACCATGCAGGTGGTGGAATTAGTACAAGTCACATTGTGTTATGTGAAGTTACTTTATCTTCAGAGGCTGGTCAGAGTAAGTTTGAATACTCAAAATTAATGTAACAATAAATAAAGCTAAGTGGTCAGAAAGAGCTTTTTAACAGTTCTGGAATGAAGACAAAGACGGTTAGCACTGCTAAAATGAATGTTGCATTGGAAAAGGTGCTAGGTAGCATTTCAGAACTAAGATGTGGTTTCAGGGAGATTATGCATCATCCTTGTGGATAGCCAGTGAGGTAAATGTGGGATGGAGATTATGTTCGTGTTTTTGCAAAGAGCAGCACTGTTAAGTATTGTTAACCGTTCCTGCTTGCCGCGTATCCGTATATTGGAGCTCAAACTCAACAAAAGCTAAGGCCTAAATCCACAGAATTGTATAGTTTCAGTATGACCCACTTGACAAATGTTTTAAGGGCTGGTCCAAGGGAATACAGTGATTGATTTTAATGGCTTCATAAACAACTATATAAAAACAATTCATAAAAATCCATGCACTCTCAGTGTAAATTGATTCTGAAATATAGAGGAAAATTATGTACAACAGTGTGAACCGTAACAGTGACTTCATTCAGTTGGGTGGTTCACCACAAATATACTTGGCTGCATAGAATATTGATATTATTGCCTACGTCATAAATTGAAAAATGAACGAAAAAAAAACAATTGTGAAAAATATCTAAGCAGGTCTCTTTTGACTGATTTGAAAAGTCACAGATTTTAACAAAAAAGCGCTAGAGACAAACTCGGCAAGAACGTTCCCTTTACCAAAAGTTACATTCTGAAAGAATTATTGTGAAAGAACTACTATACAGAAACTCACTTGTAGAACAAAAAAGCCTGAGTTGATAAAGAAAAGTAAAGTCTTAATGAATCCAAAAAGCCTGAGGAAAAAGACCACTGATTTACTATTTTACAAAAATTTACATTACAGGAGGGAACAAATTGCTCACAAAATGAAGAAAGCAAATACAGGGTGTTTTTTTTTTTCAGCTAAAATCTGGTCTTAAATAATTCTTACGCAAACAAATGAGAAAGTATGTAAATGAGGTACGTCAGGTGGTAAGCCTGAGCCCAGACTGGACTTTTGACATCAGCTTGTAACATGAGTCATGCAACAGCTGACGGTTTGACTGACTTAACACTTAAATAAGGTAGATAATCATGTTAGACATGATCGAGACAGACAGACACGAACAGTCAAAACACAGGATCCAGTGTCATGGGGTTGGTGGGAGAATGAGGCAGCGCTCAGGGTCTAGTCGGTCCAGAGGTTAAAAAAAAAAACTTTATAAAAAAAAATAACAAAAGATGTGCTGCGTACGCAGAAGCATTTAACTCTTAAATACAAAAATATGCTATGATTTGTTTTCCATGACGCCTAGTTTGAGGCGCTGCTTAGTGTTCATCTCCAGTGGAACAGTGCTTTCTACAGCTTCCCTGTAAGGCGTGGGCTGTGTTAGCGAGTTCATGGCCGTTATCAGCAGGCCCAGGCAGCTTCTGTTATGTCTTACGGGTGCTCCAGATCTGCTCCGGTGTGCTCTTGTGGTCGGACGAATAGTCGAAAGGAGACCGGTGGCCCAGCGGGGAACGCGAGTCGTAAGGCGAGCGCTGGTCACGGGGAGAGCGGGGCCCGCTGGCCGAGGCCCTCTGCTCCGTCTGCCAGTCCGAGTGGTAGCGGTAAGACGAGCGCTGGTCCGAGTGGGAGAGATCCTTTAGGTCCGGCCGGTGGTCTCTGCTAGAGCGCAACTCCTCCAATTTCCTTTGCTTACCATCGCTGTAATGTCTGCACACACAAATACATTAACCTGACTCAGAACGGCAAGATTATTTGTTGGATGTATGAACCATTAATCAAATTCAAAGTGCAGTGGAGTAGGATGCAATTTTTAAATTGCAAAGGCTCCAATTAGAAAAGAACTAAGCTTCAAGTTTTTTCCAGGTACGGTAAACATACTTCATGACAGGGTCGCGGTTCCACTATTTGGCAAAATGTTTTGTGAAGTTAATATTAGTGGTGCTGTAATCGACTGGCCACCGATTGTGACGGACCAATTTCCATAGAAAAATGTGGGAACAAAAGGCACGTTATCAGCATGTCGATCAATGACTTTCAATGTCGATCACAAAAAAAAAAAAAAAAGCATGTGATCACATGGCATATGTCAATCAATGACTATCATTGCCAGTCACCAAAAACCTATTTGTTGTATTTAATGCTTTCTTTTTCTGTAGAAACTGGCTGTCTCCAGCTCATCCCATTGCGCAGTAATGGTAATCCGTGTCATCTGTGATGTAAACAATAGTATTGTGGGTAATGCAGTATCACATGTGTTAGCAACAAAGCCCATAAGTTTGGGCCACCAAAAATACCTAATACAAAGCTTTCTTTCACGAAATGCAGTGCTTACAGGACGACCCACCACCTGACCACAAAGTGCAGGGTGGCCACCTTTGTTGCCACACAAGCTAAGGTCATCATATACAGTGTTTTTCAGGGGACAATTTGCCGTCGACTAAATGTGTCGTCCATCATGGGTGTTTACCTTAAATTACTTCCACATACATATCTGTCATGGCTCTTAACCGGAAGCCATGTCGGATCAATGAAATCAATGGGAGTTGTAGTGTCGGAGCATTTTATAAATAGAGGCATAGTGTATTGGTGCATCGTTACCCATATTAACATCTGTGGAAAGGCTAAAGCAGTCACTGTATTTGACCTGTGTCAGCTGTGAACTAAGTATACCTGTCTCAATACAATTTAGAAAAATAGAATGTCATTGTTCAGTGCATTATTATAAGCATTTTTTTCTGCGTAATGCAGTACTTTGTATTTTATAGTATTTTGTAATATGAATGGTATTTTTCCTCTGGAAGCTTGTATTTATTATATGTGAGTACTCAAGTGTTAAGCACTCATACTGGTATCAGTCTGAAAAAAAGTGGCATAGAACATCCCTTGTTTATTGTAACTGAAGCATTCAAATCAAGTAGGCTGAAAGACATTTTAGTATTCACCTGTCCTGCCTGTCTCGGTCCCTGCTGTCCGGTCGGTAGTGGTCTCTGTGGTCTTTCCCATTGCTTAATGAGGAGTAGGGTCTTTTTCTAGACTCTGCTGCCTTCCTGTGGGCCTCCGAACTGTGTCTTTCCTTGCTGCTGTCATGGTAACGCACTGATGGCTGATGCCTGTCTGAGCTATAACTGTCCCTGCTGCTGTCATCCTGGTGAGAGTTGTCCCTCAGCCGTTCGATATCTGGGACAAAATAGCACGGAAAAATTAATCTAGTCGAAAAGCCATAAAATAATCGGGTGATGGATGCACAGTTAAGTGAAAGTCATACAGTACCTGTGTGTTTAAAACCTATAGTGTTTGTACTCCTAGTGTTCTGCTCCATTGCCTGTTTATTTAGAAAAAAAGTGAGAGAGAGAGAGAAAAAAAACATCATTATGGATAAATAATTTTTTTTTGCCATTCCAGCAATGTAGAAATACTGGCATACTACCCTACCTGTGCATTCTCTTGCCTTTTCTTGATGGCATGCTTATACAATTTATGTAATTTCCTGGCGTCGAACTCAGTGAATTTTGAAACAAATATCCACAGGTTTCTGTCAAAAAGAAACATTATTATTATCATCATAAGGGTGCTTATCGACTCAGACATTGAAGAAATCACATTCACAATTCATAATAAGTCATGCTAACTGATGTGGTGTTTTATTTGAAGTGAATCTTATTCATGTACAAGTTAATGTTCAATTTGTCTCACTTCAGTAGCCATCCGAGTGTATGCGTGTCAATTTGTTGCAGATATGTGAAATGTAGTTTGAGAGCAGTGTATGGTGCTCATGCGGTGTGGGTAACAATAAATGCTGGAGTTCTACATGCCATTTGTTCTTGGGCTAATTTAACACAAATACTCTTAAATTAGAGTGATCCCCCATTTAAACTAACCCACCCACAATAGGTGAACATCTGCAATATTTGAAATACTCCTCCCACACAATTTAAACACATTTAAACTGAGTAAAACACGCTTTCTAAACACACTGCCGACAAACTTGTCCAAGCATAAAAAGGTAGACAAAATACCAGTTACTGTATAAATTTATTCAAACACTTCTGTGTGTCAATCAAAGTTACTAAAGCTAATGAAATGTAACATTAAAACTAAAATTGAAATAACATATCATTAAAGAGATGAAAGAAAAACAAGTTTTCTTTAGGAAAATAAAATGACCTGAAACTTCATTTTAGTTTATAAAACATGAACTGACTATAATTATCGTAAAAGCATCCTTTGTTTTTGTGTTAGTGAGTTTATTTCATGTTCAGGACTTAACATTCCACAAAATCAAAACCTAATACAAATAATAAAAACAATTTGCAAACACTAAAAATTAATAAAAACAAACATACCCGCTAATTAGTTAAAACTAACTGAATTAGAAAATATATATATATATTTTATATATATATTATAGATATACACGTATATATATATATATATATATATATACGTGTATATCTCTCTCTCTCTCTCTCTCTCTCTCTCTATGAAAAGCTGTGATGAAAAATCCAAAGCTAATATAACTTGGTATTTAATCAATGAGTTCATTAGGGTCATCAAGGTCATGTTCGTCGTGTCATTAATTTGCAGGTATGTTTTAGTATATCTTTTTTTTGTCCCGTATTGTCGAAAAATATGAACCCATCCTTGAGTTCATTAACTTAATGGTATAAAAAATACTGTGTAACGCTGAAATCAAAATGATTAGTTTGTATTTGAGAGGCCAAATTTGTATTCAATCTCTGGAAGGATCGGTTCTCTATTTCTTCACGCTTTTTTTGTAACAAAGAGGCAAAACATGCTTACTTTCGCCACTGTTTGATGAGGTCAGGATTGGAATACTCCTTCAGACACTCTGTGATGTGGTCTCCAATCTTGATGAGACATTGCCTGGTATGTTCAAGCTGCTCACGCTCTGAGAGACCCTTCTCTGGTCGGTCCAGCTGCTTAAGGGCTGCTTTCACTGGCCGCATTCTCTCTTTACACTGCAACATTCAAACAGTCACAGCTAGGTGATTGGATCACAAGAATGTAATTTAATCATAATGAATGAAACAAAACCCATTTAAAAACCATCATGCCCAGCTTTGTGAAAATTTGACCGTACCACACTAAATGTTTTCTGGTCCAGTTCTTCAGACTCCTCAGACACTGGTATATTCTCTCCACTTGCTGTTATGTGGACTGGCCCATCAGATGCTTTTTTTATTCGTTCTCTGACCTCAGCTTTGCTTTCAGTCTATTGAAAAGAAAAGATCAATAATTATGTTCATTTGTTGACAGTAGGTGTGTATAATAATAATAAGGCCAAGACTTTGAATAACTTCTTGGGGAATGATGCCGAATGATGTTGAAATGAGTTGAATTACTTGAGAAATGTGGAAAATAGAAGTGTAATACACAATTTTGGAGAATTTGGTTGAATTTCAATTTCGGAATTTTTGGTAAGTGGGAAGTTGTGGAATAGGTAGGCAAAAGATGAACAGTTGAAAGTTGGAATGGGTTGAATCGATTGAAAAATGTAGAAATTAGAGTAGAAAAACGAAATTTTGGAGAATTGGGTTGAATTTCAAATTTGGAATTTTTGGTAAGTGGGAAGTTGTTGAATAGGTAGGCAAAAGATGAACAGTTGAAAGTTGGAATGGGTTGAATCGGTTGAAAAATGTAGAAGTTAGAGTAGAAAAACAACATTTTGGAGAATTTGGTTGAATTTCAAATTTGTAATATTGGAATTTTTGGTAGGTGAGAAGTTGTGGAATAGGTCACTTCCAATTTGATTTGGGGTCACTTCCGGTTTAAAAAGGTCACTTCCGGTTTGATTTGGGGTCACTTCCGGTTTACCTGAGGTCACTTCCTGTTTACCTAAGGTCACTTCCGGTTTGATTTGGGGCACGTCCTGTTCATTCTAGGTTCTATGGGAGCACTTCAGGGTCAATCCAAGATGGCCGCCACACTGGAAGTGGGGGTCAAGGGTTGAATTGTGTAAGCGTAGTGGAAGTGGGGGTGAAGGGGGTGATTATGGTAAGGATGAGGTGACCAAAGTGAATAAAGTTGGAATGGGTTGAATCGGTTGAAAAATGTAGAAATTGGAGTAGAAAAACGAAATTTTGTAGAATTTGGTGTGAATTTCAAAATAAAAAATTTGGAAATTTTTGTAAGTGGGAAGGTGTGGAATAGGTAGGAAAAAGATGAACAGTTGAAAGTTGGAATGGGTTGAATCGGTCAAAAATTGTAGAAATTAGAGGTGAAAAACTGAATTTTGTGAAATTTTGTCGAAATTTTTAACGTGAAAACGTGAAATTTTTGAATTTGGGAATTTTGGGAATGTCGAGAATCATTCCGAATGTGGTTTGAATGTGCTGAATGAGGTGAATTTAAAAGGGGAATGACGTAAATGTGAAATGTCGAATCTGCCATTGAGAATGAATGGGGAAAAATTTGTCGTAAATTCGCGAATTTTGCGAAATCGGAAAATTTTCGGAACGAGAAAAATGGAAGCGCTCATCTCGTGAATATTTGGAATACGTCAAAAGTGGAACGGAGTAAATCGGATGAATTATGTGGAAGAAGAAGCGGGACAAAAAAGTGGCGGGAATAAAATAGAAGAATAATAATAACTAGAAAATGCAATTTCTGGAGAAATTGCGTGTGAAGGCGAATACTTTGAATCACTTCTTGGGGAATGATGCCGAATGATGTTGAAATTAGTTGAATTTCTTGAGAAATGTGGAAAATAGAAGTGTACTACAGAATTTTGGTGAATTTGGTTGAATTTCAAATTTGAAAGTTTGGAATTTTTGGTAAGTGGGAGATTGTGGAATAGGTAGGCAAAAGATGAACAGTTGAAAGTTGGAACGGGTTGAAACGGTTAAATAATGTAGAAGTTAGAGCAAATCTTGAATCCCCATAGAGAATGAGTGGGAATTAAAAGAAAAAACAATTGCGCCAAAATTTTTTGAAATTTGGAACAAAACGATAAAAAACGGCTTCAGGAGGTTCACTTTTGGGGTTAAAATGTTGAAACGGGTTCAATCGGACAATAAATGCAAAAGTTAGCGCCTAATGTAGCTATTTAGGGCAGTTAATGTTGAAATAAGGTCACTTCCGGTCTATTTGGGTCACTTCCGGTTTGATTAGAGGCACTTCCGGTCTAGCTAAGGTCACTTCCGGTTTATTTGGGGTCACTTCCGGTTTAAAAAGGTCACTTCCGGTTTGATTTGGGGTCACTTCCGGTTTACCTGGGGTCACTTCCGGTTCATTTGGGGTCACTTCCGGTTTGATTTGGGTCACTTCCGGTCTATTTGAGTCACTTCCGGTTTGAATAGAGGCACTTCCGGTCTAGCTGAGGTCACTTCCGGTTTATTTGGGGTCACTTCCGGTTTAAAAAGGTCACTTCCGGTTTAAAAAGGTCACTTGGGGTTTGATTTGGGGTCACTTCCGGTTTACTTGAGGTCACTTCCGGTTCATTTGGGGTCACTTCCGGTTTGATTTGGGCCACTTCCGGTCTATTTGGGTCACTTCCGGTTTGATTAGAGGCACTTCCGGTCTAGCTGAGGTCACTTCCGGTTTATTGGGGGTCACTTCCGGTTTAAAAAGGTCACTTCCGGTTTAAAAAGGTCACTTCCGGTTTGATTTGGGGTCACTTCCGGTTTACCTGAGGTCACTTCCTGTTTACCTAAGGTCACTTCCGGTTTGATTTGGGTCACTTCCGGTCTATTTGGGTCACTTCCGGTTTGATTAGAGGCACTTCCGGTCTAGCTGAGGTCACTTCCGGTTTATTTGGGGTCACTTCCGGTTTAAAAAGGTCACTTCCGGTTTAAAAAGGTCACTTCCGGTTTGATTTGGGGTCACTTCCGGTTTACCTGAGGTCACTTCCGGTTCATTTGGGGTCACTTCCGGTTTGACTTGGGTCACTTCCGGTCTATTTGGGTCACTTCCGGTTTGATAAGAGGCACTTCCGGTCTAGCTGAGGTCACTTCCGGTTTATTTGGGGTCACTTCCGGTTTAAAAAGGTCACTTCCGGTTTAAAAAGGTCACTTCCGGTTTGATTTAGGGTCACTTCCGGTTTACCTGGGGTCACTTCCGGTTCATTTGGGGTCACTTCCGGTTTGATTTGGGTCACTTCCGGTTTGATTTGGGGTCACTTCCGGTTCACCTGAGGTCACTTCCGGTTCGAATTGGGGCACTTCCGGTTCATTCTAGGTTCATTGGGAGCACTTCAGGGTAAATCCAAGATGGCCGCCTCACTGGAAGTGGGGGTCAAGGGTTGAATTGTGTAAGCATAGTGGAAGTGGGGGTGAAGGGGTGAATATGGTAAGGATGAAGTGACCAAAGTGAATAAAGTTGGAATGGGTTGAATCGGTTGAAAAATGTAGAATTTAGAGTGAAAAAACGAAATTTTGTAGAATTTGGTGTGAATTTCAAAATAAAATTTTGGGAAATTTTGGTAAGTGGGAAGGTGTGGAATAGGTAGGCAAAAGATGAACAGTTGAAAGTTGGAATGGGTTGAATCGGTCAAAGAATGTAGAAATTAGAGGTGAAAAACCAAATTTTGTGAAATTTTGTCGAAATTTTTAACGTGAAACTGTGAAATTTTTGAATTTGGGAATTTTGGGAATGTCGAGAATCATTCCGAATGTGGTTTGAATGTGCTGAATGAGGTGAATTTAAAAGGGGAATGACGTAAATGTGAAATGTCGAATCTGCCATTGAGAATGAATGGGGAAAAATTTGTCGTAAATTCGTGAATTTTGCGAAATCGGAAAATTTTCGGAACGAGAAAAATGGAAGCGCTCATCTCGTGAATATTTGGAATACGTCAAAAGTGGAACGGAGTGAATCGGATGAATTATGTGGAAGAAGAAGCGGGACAAAAAAGTGTGGAGAATAAAATATAATAATAATAATAATAACTAGAAAATGCAATTTCTGGAGAAATTGCGTGTGAAGGCGAATACTTTGAATCACTTCTTGGGGAATGATGCCGAATGATGTTGAAATGAGTTGAATTTCTTGAGAAATATGGAAAATAGAAGTGTACTACAGAATTTTGGTGAATTTGGTTGAATTTCAAATTTGAAAGTTTGGAATTTTTGGTAAGTGGGAGATTGTGGAATAGGTAGGCAAAAGATGAACAGTTGAAAGTTGGAACGGGTTGAAACGGTTAAATAATGTAGAAGTTAGAGCAAATCTTGAATCCCCATAGAGAATGAGTGGGAATTAAAAGAAAAAACAATTGCGCCAAAATTTTTTGAAATTTGGAACAAAACGATATTTAACGGCTTCAGGAGGTTCACTTTTGGGGTTAAAATGTTGAAACGGTTCAATCGGACAATAAATGCAAAAGTTTGCGCCTAATGTAGCTATTTAGGGCAGTTAATGTTGAAATAAGGTCACTTCCGGTTTGATTTGGGTCACTTCCGGTCTATTTGGGTCACTTCCGGTTTGATAAGAGGCACTTCCGGTCTAGCTGAGGTCACTTCCGGTTTATTTGGGGTCACTTCCGGTTTAAAAAGGTCACTTCCGGTTTAAAAAGGTCACTTCCGGTTTGATTTGGGGTCACTTCCGGTTTACTTGAGGTCACTTCCGGTTCATTTGGGGTCACTTCCGGTTTGATTTGGGTCACTTCCGGTTCATTTGGGGTCACTTCCGGTTTGATTTGGGTCACTTCCGGTCTATTTGGGTCACTTCCGGTTTATTTGGGGTCACTTCCGGTTTAAAAAGGTCACTTCCGGTTTAAAAAGGTCACTTCCGGTTTGATTTAGGGTCACTTCCGGTTTACCTGGGGTCACTTCCGGTTCATTTGGGGTCACTTCCGGTTTGATTTGGGTCACTTCCGGTTTGATTTGGGGTCACTTCCGGTTTACCTGAGGTCACTTCCTGTTTACCTAAGGTCACTTCCGGTTCGAATTGGGGCACTTCCGGTTCATTCTAGGTTCATTGGGAGCACTTCAGGGTCAATCCAAGATGGCCGCCACACTGGAAGTGGGGGTCAAGGGTTGAATTGTGTAAGCATAGTGGAAGTGGGGGTGAAGGGGTGAATATGGTAAGGGTGAAGTGACCAAAGTGAATAAAGTTGGAATGGGTTGAATCGGTTGAAAAATGTAGAATTTAGAGTGAAAAAATGAAATTTTGTAGAATTTGGTGTGAATTTCAAAATAAAATTTTGGGAAATTTTGGTAAGTGGGAAGGTGTGGAATAGGTAGGCAAAAGATGAACAGTTGAAAGTTGGAATGGGTTGAATCGGTCAAAGAATGTAGAAATTAGAGGTGAAAAACCAAATTTTGTGAAATTTTGAATTTTGGGAATGTCGAGAATCATTCCGAATGGGGTTTGAATGTGCTGAATGAGGTGAATTTAAAAGGGGAATGACGTAAATGTGAAATGTCGAATCTGCCATTGAGAATGAATGGGGAAAAATTTGTCGTAAATTCGCGAATTTTGCGAAATCGGAAAATTTTCGGAACGAGAAAAATGGAAGCGCTCATCTCGTGAATATTTGGAATACGTCAAAAGTGGAACGGAGTGAATCGGATGAATTATGTGGAAGAAGAAGCGGGACAAAAAAGTGGCGGGAATAAAATAGAATAATAATAATAATAATAATAATAATAGAGAATGGTGTAGAATAACATATGTGTGAAGGCCATCGCCTTCACACAATAATAATAATAATAATAGAGAATGGTGTAGAATAACATATGTGTGAAGGCCATCGCCTTCACACAACTAGAAAATGCAATTTCTGGAGAAATTGCGTGTGAAGGCGAAGACTTTGACTCACTTCTTGGGGAATGATGCCGAATGATGTTGAAATGAGTTGAATTACTTGAGAAATGTAGAAAACAGAGGTGAAAAACGGAATTTTGGAGAATTTGGTGGAATTTTGGAGGATTTGGTTGAATTTCGAATCTGAAAATGTGGAATTTATGGTAAGTGGGAATTTGGGGAATAGGTAGGAAAAAGATGAAGAGTTGAAAGTTGGAATGGGTTGAATCGGTTGAAAAATGTAGAAATTAGAGTAGAAAAACAAATTTTTGGAGAATTTGGTTGAATTTCAAATTTGAAAATTTGGAATTTTTTGTAAAGGGAAGTTGTGGAATAGGTAGGCAAAATATGAATACTTGAAAGTTGGAATGGGTTGAATCGGTAGAGAAATGTAGAAATGAGAGTAGAAAACGAAATTTTGGAGAATTTGGTTGAATTTCAAATTTGGAATTTTTGGTAAGTTGGAAGTTGTAGAATAGGTAGGCAAAAGATGAACAGTTGAAAGTTGGAATGGGTTGAATCGGTTGAACAATGTAGAAATTAGAGTAGAAAAAAAATGTTGGAGAATTTGGTTGAATTTCAAATTTGGAATTTTTGGTAAGTGGGAAGTTGTGGAATAGTTAGGCTAAAGATGAAGAGTTGAAAGTTGGAATGGGTAGAATCGGTTGAAAAATGTAGAAATTAGACTAGAAAAACAAAATTTTGAAAAATTTGTTTGAATTTCAAATTTGGAATTTTTGGTAAGTCGGAAGTTGTGGAATAGGTAGGCAAAAGATGAAGAGTTGAAAGTTGGAATGGGTTGAATTGGTTGAACAATGTAGAAATTAGAGTAGAAAAACAAAATGTTGGAGAATTTGGTTGAATTTCAAATCTGGAATTTTTGGTGAGTGGGAAGTTGTGGAATAGGTAGGCAAAAGATGAAGAGTTGAAAGTTGGAATGGGTTGAATCGGTTGAACAATGTAGAAATTAGATTAGAAAAACGAAATTTTGGAGAATTTGGTTGAATTTCAAATTTGGAATTTTTGATAAGTGGGAAGTTGTGGAATAGGTAGGCAAAAGATGAACAGTTGAAAGTTGGTATGGGTAGAATCGGTTGAAAAATGTAGAAATTAGAGTAGAAAAACGAAATTTTGAAAAATTTGGTTGAATTTCAAATTTGGAATTTTTGGTAAACGGGAAGTTGTGGAATAGGTAGGCAAAAGAAGAACAGTTGAAAGTTGGAATGGGTTGAATCGGTTGAAAAACGTAGAAGTTAGAGTAAAAAAACAAAATTTTGTAGAATTTGGTTGAATTTCAAATTTGAAAATTTTGAATATTTGGTATGTGAGAAGTTGTGGAATAGGCAGGCAAAAGATGAACAGTTGAAAGTTGGAATGGGTTGAATCGGTTGAAAAATGTAGAAATTAGAGTAGAAAAACGAAATTACGAAGAATTTGGTGTGAATTTCAAATTTGAAAATTTGGAATTTTTTTGTAAGTGGGAAGTTGTGGAATAGGTAGGCAAAAGATGAACAGTTGGAAGTTGGAACGGGTTGAATCGGTCGAAAAATGTAGAAATTAGAGGTGAAAAACGAAATTTCGTGAAATTTTGTCGGAATTTTTAACGTGAAAACGTGAAATTTTTGAATTTGGGAATTTTGGGAATGTCGAGAATCATTCTGAATGTGGTTTGAATGTGCTGAATGAGGTGAATTTAAAAGGGGAATGACGTAAATGTGAAATGTCGAATCTGCCATTGAGAATGAATGGGGAAAAATTTGTCGTAAATTCGCGAATTTTGCGAAATCGGAAAATTTTCGGAACGAGAAAAATGGAAGCGCTCATCTCGTGAATATTTGGAATACATCAAAAGTGGAACGGAGTGAATCGGATGAATTATGTGGAAGAAGAAGCGGGACAAAAAAGTGTGGAGAATAAAATATAATAATAATAATAACTAGAAAATGCAATTTCTGGAGAAATTGCGTGTGAAGGCGAATACTTTGAATCACTTCTTGGGGAATGATGCCGAATGATGTTGAAATGAGTTGAATTTCTTGAGAAATGTGGAAAATAGAAGTGTAATACAAAATTTAGGAGAATTTGGTTGAATTTCAAATTTGAAAGTTTGGAATTTTTGGTAAGTGGGAGGTTGTGGAATAGGTAGGCAAAAGATGAACAGTTGAAAGTTGGAACGGGTTGAAACGGTTAAATAATGTAGAAGTTAGAGCAAATCTTGAATCCCCATAGAGAATGAGTGGGAATTAAAAAAAAAAACAATTGCGCCAACATTTTTTGAAATTTGGAACAAAACGATAAAAAACGGCTTCAGGAGGTTCACTTTTGGGGTTAAAATGTTGAAACGGGTTCAATCGGACAATAAATGCAAAAGTTAGCGCCTAATGTAGCTATTTAGGGCAGTTAATGTTGAAATAAGGTCACTTCCGGTTTTATTTGGGTCACTTCCGGTCTATTTGGGTCACTTCCGGTTTGATAAGAGGCACTTCCGGTCTAGCTGAGGTCACTTCCGGTTTATTTGGGGTCACTTCCGGTTTAAAAAGGTCACTTCCGGTTTGATTTGGGGTCACTTCCGGTTTACTTGAGGGCACTTCCGGTTCATTTGGGGTCACTTCCGGTTTGATTTGGGTCACTTCCGGTCTATGTGGGTCACTTCCGGCTTGATTAGAGGCACTTCCGGTCTAGCTGAGGTCACTTCCGGTTTATTTGGGGTCACTTCCGGTTTAAAAAGGTCACTTCCGGTTTAAAAAGGTCACTTCCGGTTTGATTTGGGGTCACTTCCGGTTTACTTGAGGTCACTTCCGGTTCATTTGGGGTCACTTCCGGTTTGATTTGGGTCACTTCCGGTCTATTTGGGTCACTTCCGGTTTGATTAGAGGCACTTCCGGTCTAGCTGAGGTCACTTCCGGTTTATTTGGGGTCACTTCCGGTTTTAAAAGGTCACTTCCGGTTTAAAAAGGTCACTTCCGGTTTGATTTGGGGTCACTTCCGGTTTACCTGAGGTCACTTCCTGTTTACCTAAGGTCACTTCCGGTTTGATTTGGGTCACTTCCGGTCTATTTGGGTCACTTCCGGTTTGATTAGAGGCACTTCCGGTCTAGCTGAGGTCACTTCCGGTTTATTTGGGGTCACTTCCGGTTTAAAAAGGTCACTTCCGGTTTAAAAAGGTCACTTCCGGTTTGATTTGGGGTCACTTCCGGTTTACCTGAGGTCACTTCCGGTTCATTTGGGGTCACTTCCGGTTTGACTTGGGTCACTTCCGGTCTATTTGGGTCACTTCCGGTTTGATAAGAGGCACTTCCGGTCTAGCTGAGGTCACTTCCGGTTTATTTGGGGTCACTTCCGGTATAAAAAGGTCACTTCCGGTTTAAAAAGGTCACTTCCGGTTTGATTTTGGGTCACTTCCGGTTTACCTGGGGTCACTTCCGGTTCATTTGGGGTCACTTCCGGTTTGATTTGGGTCACTTCCAGTTTGATTTGGGGTCACTTCCGGTTTACCTGAGGTCACTTCCTGTTTACCTAAGGTCACTTCCGGTTCGAATTGGGGCACTTCCGGTTCATTCTAGGTTCATTGGGAGCACTTCAGGGTCAATCCAAGATGGCCGCCACACTGGAAGTGGGGGTCAGGGGTTGAATTGTGTAAGCATAGTGGAAGTGGGGGTGAAGGGGTGAATATGGTAAGGATGAAGTGACCAAAGTGAATAAAGTTGGAATGGGTTGAATCGGTTGAAAAATGTAGAATTTAGAGTGAAAAAACGAAATTTTGTAGAATTTGGTGTGAATTTCAAAATAAAATTTTGGGAAATTTTGGTAAGTGGGAAGGTGTGGAATAGGTAGGCAAAAGATGAACAGTTGAAAGTTGGAATGGGTTGAATCGGTCAAAGAATGTAGAAATTAGAGGTGAAAAACCAAATTTTGCGAAATTTTGTCGAACTTTTTAACGTGAAAACGTGAAATTTTTGAATTTGGGAATTTTGGGAATGTCGAGAATCATTCCGAATGTGGTTTGAATGTGCTGAATGAGGTGAATTTAAAAGGGGAATGACGTAAATGTGAAATGTCGAATCTGCCATTGAGAATGAATGGGGAAAAATTTGTCGTAAATTCGCGAATTTTGCGAAATCGGAAAATTTTCGGAACGAGAAAAATAGAAGCGCTCATCTCGTGAATATTTGGAATACGTCAAAAGTGGAACGGAGTGAATCGGATGAATTATGTGGAAGAAGAAGCGGGACAAAAAAGTGTGGAGAATAAAATATAATAACTAGAAAATGCAATTTCTGGAGAAATTGCGTGTGAAGGCGAATACTTTGAATCACTTCTTGGGGAATGATGCCGAATGATGTTGAAATTAGTTGAATTTCTTGAGAAATGTGGAAAATAGAAGTGTAATACAAAATTTTAGTGAATTTGGTTGAATTTCAAATTTGAAAGTTTGGAATTTTTGGTAAGTGGGAGATTTTGGAATAGGTAGGCAAAAGATGAACAGTTGAAAGTTGGAACGGGTTGAAACGGTTAAATAATGTAGAAGTTAGAGCAAATCTTGAATCCCCATAGAGAATGAGTGGGAATTAAAAGAAAAAACAATTGCGCCAACATTTTTTGAAATTTGGAACAAAACGATAAAAAACGGCTTCAGGGGGTTCACTTTTGGGGTTAAAATGTTGAAACGGGTTCAATCGGACAATAAATGCAAAAGTTAGCGCCTAATGTAGCTATTTAGGGCAGTTAATGTTGAAATAAGGTCACTTCCGGTTTGATTTGGGTCACTTCCGGTCTATTTGGGTCACTTCCGGTTTGATAAGAGGCACTTCCGGTCTAGCTGAGGTCACTTCCGGTTTAAAAAGGTCACTTCCGGTTTAAAAAGGTCACTTCCGGTTTGATTTGGGGTCACTTCCGGTTTACTTGAGGTCACTTCCGGTTCATTTGGGGTCACTTCCGGTTTGATTTGGGTCACTTCCGGTCTATTTGGGTCACTTCCGGTTTGATAAGAGGCACTTCCGGTCTAGCTGAGGTCACTTCCGGTTTATTTGGGGTCACTTCCGGTTTAAAAAGGTCACTTCCGGTTTAAAAAGGTCACTTCCGGTTTGATTTTGGGTCACTTCCGGTTTACCTGGGGTCACTTCCGGTTCATTTGGGGTCACTTCCGGTTTGATTTGGGTCACTTCCGGTTTGATTTGGGGTCACTTCCGGTTTACCTGAGGTCACTTCCTGTTTACCTAAGGTCACTTCCGGTTCGAATTGGGGCACTTCCGGTTCATTCTAGGTTCATTGGGAGCACTTCAGGGTCAATCCAAGATGGCCGCCACACTGGAAGTGGGGGTCAAGGGTTGAATTGTGTAAGCATAGTGGAAGTGGGGGTGAAGGGGTGAATATGGTAAGGATGAAGTGACCAAAGTGAATAAAGTTGGAATGGGTTGAATCGGTTGAAAAATGTAGAATTTAGAGTGAAAAAACTACATTTTGTAGAATTTGGTGTGAATTTCAAAATAAAATTTTGGGAAATTTTGGTAAGTGGGAAGGTGTGGAATAGGTAGGCAAAAGATGAACAGTTGAAAGTTGGAATGGGTTGAATCGGTCAAAGAATGTAGAAATTAGAGGTGAAAAACCAAATTTTGTGAAATTTTGTCGAAATTTTTAACGTGAAAACGTGAAATTTTTGAATTTGGGAATTTTGGGAATGTCGAGAATCATTCCGAATGTGGTTTGAATGTGCTGAATGAGGTGAATTTAAAAGGGGAATGACGTAAATGTGAAATGTCGAATCTGCCATTGAGAATGAATGGGGAAAAATTTGTCGTAAATTCGCGAATTTTGCGAAATCGGAAAATTTTCGGAACGAGAAAAATGGAAGCGCTCATCTCGTGAATATTTGGAATACGTCAAAAGTGGAACGGAGTGAATCGGATGAATTATGTGGAAGAAGAAGCGGGACAAAAAAGTGTGGAGAATAAAATATAATAATAATAATAACTAGAAAATGCAATTTCTGGAGAAATTGCGTGTGAAGGCGAATACTTTGAATCACTTCTTGGGGAATGATGCCGAATGATGTTGAAATTAGTTGAATTTCTTGAGAAATGTGGAAAATAGAAGTGTACTACAGAATTTTGGTGAATTTGGTTGAATTTCAAATTTGAAAGTTTGGAATTTTTGGTAAGTGGGAGATTGTGGAATAGGTAGGCAAAAGATGAACAGTTGAAAGTTGGAACGGGTTGAAACGGTTAAATAATGTAGAAGTTAGAGCAAATCTTGAATCCCCATAGAGAATGAGTGGGAATTAAAAGGAAAAACAATTGCGCCAAAATGTTTTGAAATTTGGAACAAAACGATAAAAAACGGCTTCAGGAGGTTCACTTTTGGGGTTAAAATGTTGAAACGGGTTCAATCGGACAATAAATGCAAAAGTTAGCGCCTAATGTAGCTATTTAGGGCAGTTAATGTTGAAATAAGGTCACTTCCGGTTTGATTTGGGTCACTTCCGGTCTATTTGGGTCACTTCCGGTTTGATAAGAGGCACTTCCGGTCTAGCTGAGGTCACTTCCGGTTTATTTGGGGTCACTTCCGGTTTAAAAAGGTCACTTCCGGTTTGATTTGGGGTCACTTCCGGTTTGATTTGGGGTCACTTCCGGTTTACCTAAGGTCACTTCCGGTTCGAATTGGGGCACTTCCGGTTCATTCTAGGTTCATTGGGAGCACTTCAGGGTCAATCCAAGATGGCCGCCACACTGGAAGTGGGGGTCAAGGGTTGAATTGTGTAAGCATAGTGGAAGTGGGGGTGAAGGGGGTGAATACGGTAAGGATGAGGTAACTAAAGTGAATAAAGTTGGAATGGGTTGAATCGGTTGAAAAATGTAGAAATTAGAGTAGAAAAGTGAAATTTTGTAGAATTTGGTGTGAATTTCAAAATAAAAAATGTGGAAATTTTTGTAAGTGGGAAGGTGTGGAATAGGTAGGAAAAAGATGAACAGTTGAAAGTTGGAATGGGTTGAATCGGTCAAAAATTGTACAAATTAGAGGTGAAAAACAGAATTTTGTGAAATTTTGTCGAAATTTTTAACGTGAAAACGTGAAATTTTTGAATTTGGAAATTTTGGGAATGTCGAGAATCATTCCGAATGTGGTTTGAATGTGATGAATGAGGTGAATTTAAAAGGGGAATGAAGTAAAAGTGAAATGTCGAATCTGCCATTAAGAATGAATGGGGAAAAATTTGTCGTAAATTCGCGAATTTTGCGAAATCGGAACATTTTCGGAACGAGAAAAATGGAAGCGCTCATCTCGTGAATATTTGGAATATGTGAAAAGTGGAACGGAGTGAATCGGATGAATTATGTGGAAGAAGAAGCGGGACAAAAAAGTGTGGAGAATAAAATATAATAATAATAATAGAGAATGGTGTAGAATAACATATGTGTGAAGGCCATCGCCTTCACACAATAATAGAGAATGGTGTAGAATAACATATGTGTGAAGGCCATCGCCTTCACACAATAACTAGAAAATGCAATTTCTGGAGAAATTGCGTGTGAAGGCGAATACTTTGAATCACTTCTTGGGGAATGATGCCGAATGATGTTGAAATGAGTTGAATTTCTTGAGAAATGTGGAAAATAGAAGTGTAATACTAAATTTTGGAGAATTTGGTTGAATTTCAAATTTGAAAGTTTGGAATTTTTGGTAAGTGGAAAGTTGTGGAATAGGTAGAAAAAAGATGAACAGTTGAAAGTTGGAATGGGTAGAATCGGTTGAAAAATGTAGAAATTAGAGTAGAAAAACGAAATTTAGAAAAATTTGGTTGAATTTCAAATTTGGAATTTTTGGCAAATGGGAAGTTGTGGAATAGGTTGGCAAAAGATGAACAGTTGAAAGTTGGAATGAATTGAATAAGTTGAAAAATGTAGAAATTAGAGTAGAAAAACGAAAATTTGGAGAATTTGGTTGAATTTCAAATTTGGAATTTTTGATCAGTGGGAAGTTGTGGAATAGGTAGGCAAAAGATGAACAGTTGAAAGTTGGAATGGGTAGAATTGGTTGAAAAATGTAGAAATTAGAGTAGAAAAACGAAATTTTGAAAAATTTGGTTGAATTTCAAATTTGGAATTTTTGGTAAACGGGAAGTTGTGGAATAGGTAGGCAAAAGATGAACAGTTGAAAGTTGGAATGGGTAGAATCGGTTGAAAAATGTAGAAATTAGAGTAGAAAAACGAAATTTAGAAAAATTTGGTTGAATTTCAAATTTGGAATTTTTGGCAAATGGGAAGTTGTGGAATAGGTTGGCAAAAGATGAACAGTTGAAAGTTGGAATGAGCTGAATCGGTTGAAAAATGTAGAAGTTAAAGTAGAAAAACTAAATTTTGGAGAATTTGGTTGAATTTCAAATTTAAAAATTTGGAGTTTTTGGTAGGTGAGAAGTTGTGGAATAGGCAGGCAAAAGATGAACAGTTGAAAGTTGGAATGGGTTGAATCGGTTGAAAAACGTAGAGGTTAGAGTAAAAAAACAAAATTTTGTAGAATTTGGTTGAATTTCAAATTTGAAAATTTTGAATATTTGGTATGTGAGAAGTTGTGGAATAGGCAGGCAAAAGATGAACAGTTGAAAGTTGGAATGGGTTGAATCGGTTGAAAAATGTAGAAATTAGAGTAGAAAAACGAAACTACGAAGAATTTGGTTGAATTTCAAATTTGAAAATTTGGAATATTTTTGTAAGTGGGAAGTTGTGGAATAGGTAGGCAAAAGATGAACAGTTGGAAGTTGGAACGGGTTGAATCGGTCGAAAAATGTAGAAATTAGAGGTGAAAAACGAAATTTCGTGAAATTTTGTCGGAATTTTTAACGTGAAAACGTGAAATTTTTCAATTTGGGAATTTTGGGAATGTCGAGAATCATTCCGAATGTGGTTTGAATGTGCTGAATGAGGTGAATTTAAAAGGGGAATGACGCAAATGTGAAATGTCGAATCTGCCATTGAGAATGAATGGGGAAAAAATTGTCGTAAATTCGCGAATTTTGCGAAATCGGAAAATTTTCGGAACGAGAAAAATGGAAGCGCTCATCTCGTGAATATTTGGAATACGTCAAAAGTGGAACGGAGTGAATCGGATGAATTATGTGGAAGAAGAAGCGGGACAAAAAAGTGGCGGGAATAAAATAGAAGAATAATAATAACTAGAAAATGCAATTTCTGGAGAAATTGCGTGTGAAGGCGAAGACTTTGACTCACTTCTTGGGGAATGATGCCGAATGATGTTGAAATGAGTTGAATTTCTTGAGAAATGTGGAAAATAGAAGTGTACTACAGAATTTTGGTGAATTTGGTTGAATTTCAAATTTGAAAGTTTGGAATTTTTGGTAAGTGGGAGATTGTGGAATAGGTAGGCAAAAGATGAACAGTTGAAAGTTGGAACGGGTTGAAACGGTTAAATAATGTAGAAGTTAGAGCAAATCTTGAATCCCCATAGAGAATGAGTGGGAATTAAAAGAAAAAACAATTGCGCCAAAATTTTTTGAAATTTGGAACAAAACGATAAAAAACGGCTTCAGGAGGTTCACTTTTGGGGTTAAAATGTTGAAACGGGTTCAATCGGACAATAAATGCAAAAGTTAGCGCCTAATGTAGCTATTTAGGGCAGTTAATGTTGAAATAAGGTCACTTCCGGTCTATTTGGGTCACTTCCGGTTTGATTAGAGGCACTTCCGGTCTAGCTAAGGTCACTTCCGGTTTATTTGGGGTCACTTCCGGTTTAAAAAGGTCACTTCCGGTTTGATTTGGGGTCACTTCCGGTTTACCTGGGGTCACTTCCGGTTCATTTGGGGTCACTTCCGGTTTGATTTGGGTCACTTCCGGTCTATTTGAGTCACTTCCGGTTTGAATAGAGGCACTTCCGGTCTAGCTGAGGTCACTTCCGGTTTATTTGGGGTCACTTCCGGTTTAAAAAGGTCACTTCCGGTTTAAAAAGGTCACTTGCGGTTTGATTTGGGGTCACTTCCGGTTTACTTGAGGTCACTTCCGGTTCATTTGGGGTCACTTCCGGTTTGATTTGGGCCACTTCCGGTCTATTTGGGTCACTTCCGGTTTGATTAGAGGCACTTCCGGTCTAGCTGAGGTCACTTCCGGTTTATTGGGGGTCACTTCCGGTTTAAAAAGGTCACTTCCGGTTTAAAAAGGTCACTTCCGGTTTGATTTGGGGTCACTTCCGGTTTACCTGAGGTCACTTCCTGTTTACCTAAGGTCACTTCCGGTTTGATTTGGGTCACTTCCGGTCTATTTGGGTCACTTCCGGTTTGATTAGAGGCACTTCCGGTCTAGCTGAGGTCACTTCCGGTTTATTTGGGGTCACTTCCGGTTTAAAAAGGTCACTTCCGGTTTAAAAAGGTCACTTCCGGTTTGATTTGGGGTCACTTCCGGTTTACCTGAGGTCACTTCCGGTTCATTTGGGGTCACTTCCGGTTTGACTTGGGTCACTTCCGGTCTATTTGGGTCACTTCCGGTTTGATAAGAGGCACTTCCGGTCTAGCTGAGGTCACTTCCGGTTTATTTGGGGTCACTTCCGGTTTAAAAAGGTCACTTCCGGTTTAAAAAGGTCACTTCCGGTTTGATTTAGGGTCACTTCCGGTTTACCTGGGGTCACTTCCGGTTCATTTGGGGTCACTTCCGGTTTGATTTGGGTCACTTCCGGTTTGATTTGGGGTCACTTCCGGTTCACCTGAGGTCACTTCCGGTTCGAATTGGGGCACTTCCGGTTCATTCTAGGTTCATTGGGAGCACTTCAGGGTAAATCCAAGATGGCCGCCTCACTGGAAGTGGGGGTCAAGGGTTGAATTGTGTAAGCATAGTGGAAGTGGGGGTGAAGGGGTGAATATGGTAAGGATGAAGTGACCAAAGTGAATAAAGTTGGAATGGGTTGAATCGGTTGAAAAATGTAGAATTTAGAGTGAAAAAACGAAATTTTGTAGAATTTGGTGTGAATTTCAAAATAAAATTTTGGGAAATTTTGGTAAGTGGGAAGGTGTGGAATAGGTAGGCAAAAGATGAACAGTTGAAAGTTGGAATGGGTTGAATCGGTCAAAGAATGTAGAAATTAGAGGTGAAAAACCAAATTTTGTGAAATTTTGTCGAAATTTTTAACGTGAAACTGTGAAATTTTTTAATTTGGGAATTTTGGGAATGTCGAGAATCATTCCGAATGTGGTTTGAATGTGCTGAATGAGGTGAATTTAAAAGGGGAATGACGTAAATGTGAAATGTCGAATCTGCCATTGAGAATGAATGGGGAAAAATTTGTCGTAAATTCGTGAATTTTGCGAAATCGGAAAATTTTCGGAACGAGAAAAATGGAAGCGCTCATCTCGTGAATATTTGGAATACGTCAAAAGTGGAACGGAGTGAATCGGATGAATTATGTGGAAGAAGAAGCGGGACAAAAAAGTGTGGAGAATAAAATATAATAATAACTAGAAAATGCAATTTCTGGAGAAATTGCGTGTGAAGGCGAATACTTTGAATCACTTCTTGGGGAATGATGCCGAATGATGTTGAAATTAGTTGAATTTCTTGAGAAATGCGGAAAATAGAAGTGTAATACAAAATTTTGGAGAATTTGGTTGAATTTCAAATTTGAAAGTTTGAAATTTTTGGTAAGTGGGAGGTTGTGGAATAGGTAGGCAAAAGATGAACAGTTGAAAGTTGGAACGGGTTGAAACGGTTAAATAATGTAGAAGTTAGAGCAAATCTTGAATCCCCATAGAGAATGAGTGGGAATTAAAAAAAAAAAACAATTGCGCCAAAATTTTTTGAAATTTGGAACAAAACGATAAAAAACGGCTTCAGGAGGTTCACTTTTGGGGTTAAAATGTTGAAACGGGTTCAATCGGACAATAAATGCAAAAGTTAGCGCCTAATGTAGCTATTTAGGGCCGTTAATGTTGAAATAAGGTCACTTCCGGTTTGATTTGGGTCACTTCCGGTCTATTTGGGTCACTTCCGGTTTGATAAGAGGCACTTCCGGTCTAGCTGAGGTCACTTCCGGTTTATTTGGGGTCACTTCCGGTTTAAAAAGGTCACTTCCGGTTTAAAAAGGTCACTTCCGGTTTGATTTAGGGTCACTTCCGGTTTACCTGGGGTCACTTCCGGTTCATTTGGGGTCACTTCCGGTTTGATTTGGGTCACTTCCGGTTTGATTTGGGGTCACTTCCGGTTTACCTGAGGTCACTTCCTGTTTACCTAAGGTCACTTCCGGTTCGAATTGGGGCACTTCCGGTTCATTCTAGGTTCATTGGGAGCACTTCAGGGTCAATCCAAGATGGCCGCCACACTGGAAGTGGGGGTCAAGGGTTGAATTGTGTAAGCATAGTGGAAGTGGGGGTGAAGGGGTGAATATGTAAGGATGAAGTGACCAAAGTGAATAAAGTTGGAATGGGTTGAAACGGTTGAAAAATGTAGAATTTAGAGTGAAAAAACGAAATTTTGTAGAATTTGGTGTGAATTTCAAAATAAAATTTTGGGAAATTTTGGTAAGTGGGAAGGTGTGGAATAGGTAGGCAAAAGATGAACAGTTGAAAGTTGGAATGGGTTGAATCGGTCAAAGAATGTAGAAATTAGAGGTGAAAAACCAAATTTTGTGAAATTTTGTCGAAATTTTTAACGTGAAAACGTGAAATTTTTGAATTTGGGAATTTTGGGAATGTCGAGAATCATTCCGAATGTGGTTTGAATGTGCTGAATGAGGTGAATTTAAAAGGGGAATGACGTAAATGTGAAATGTCGAATCTGCCATTGAGAATGAATGGGGAAAAATTTGTCGTAAATTCGCGAATTTTGCGAAATCGGAAAATTTTCGGAACGAGAAAAATGGAAGCGCTCATCTCGTGAATATTTGGAATACGTCAAAAGTGGAACGGAGTGAATCGGATGAATTATGTGGAAGAAGAAGCGGGACAAAAAAGTGGCGGGAATAAAATAGAAGAATAATAATAACTAGAAAATGCAATTTCTGGAGAAATTGCGTGTGAAGGCGAAGACTTTGACTCACTTCTTGGGGAATGATGCCGAATGATGTTGAAATGAGTTGAATTACTTGAGAAATGTGGAAAATAGAAGTGTACTACAGAATTTTAGTGAATTTGGTTGAATTTCAAATTTGAAAGTTTGGAATTTTTTGTAAGTGGGAGATTGTGGAATAGGTAGGCAAAAGATGAACAGTTGAACGTTGGAACGGGTTGAAACGGTTAAATAATGTAGAAGTTAGAGCAAATCTTGAATCCCCATAGAGAATGAGTGGGAATTAAAAGAAAAAACAATTGCGCCCAAATTTTTTGAAATTTGGAACAAAACAATAAAAAACGGCTTCAGGAGGTTCACTTTTGGGGTTAAAATGTTGAAACGGGTTCAATCGGACAATAAATGCAAAAGTTAGCGCCTAATGTAGCTATTTAGGGCAGTTAATGTTGAAATAAGGTCACTTCCGGTCTATTTGGGTCACTTCCGGTTTGATTAGAGGCACTTCCGGTCTAGCTGAGGTCACTTCCGGTTTATTTGGGGTCACTTCCGGTTTAAAAAGGTCACTTCCGGTTTAAAAGGGTCACTTCCGGTTTGATTTGGGGTCACTTCCGGTTTACTTGAGGTCACTTCCGGTTCATTTGGG